>NW_022630519.1:0-116168 GCF_010909765.2 Amblyraja radiata | reverse complement strand
GGGGGGGGGGGTCAGTGTTACAGTGGGGGGGGTGTCAGTGTTACAGTGGGGGGGGGTCAGTGTTACAGTGGGGGGGGTGTGTCAGTGTTACAGTGGGGGGGGGGTTACAGTGGGGGGGGGGTCTGTGTTACAGTGGGGGGGGTGTGTCAGTGTTACAGTGGGGGGGGTCAGTGTTACAGTGGGGGGGGGGTCAGTGTTACAGTGGGGGGTGTCAGTGTTACAGTGGGGGGGGTCAGTGTTACAGTGGGGGGGTGTTACTGTTACAGTGGGGGGTGTGTTACCGTTACAGGGAGGGGTGTTAGTGTTACAGTGGGGGGGGGTGTGTCAGTGTTACAGTGGGGGGGGGGTGTCAGTGTTACAGTGGGGGTGTGTTGCTGTTACAGGGAGGGGTGTTAGTTGCATGGGTCTGTCAGGAAGGGGTGGGAATGTTATTGGGGTGGTTTTCACTGTGCCGCTGTGTAGGAGATTGCCGAGTCTTTATTTGACCTGAAGCTGGGAATGGAACAACTGGCGGGGAACAAGACATTTCACTGCATCCTGGCCACACTGCTGGCGATCGGCAACTTTCTGAACGGGATGAATGTAAGTCCTGTCCCTCCCGGTCCCATCCCACACATTCCCATCCCACACGGTCCCATCCCACACATTCCCGTCCCACGCGGTCCCATCCCACACATTCCCATCCCACACGGTCCCATCCCACACATTCCCATCCCACACAATCCCATCCCACACATTCCCATCCCACACGGTCCCATCCCACACAATCCCATCCCACACGGTCCCATCCCACACAATCCCATCCCACACGGTCCCATCCCACACATTCCCATCCCACACATTCCCATCCCACGGTCCCATCCCACACGGTCCCATCCCACACGTTCCCATCCCACACGTTCCCATCCCACACGTTCCCATCCCACACGGTCCCATCCCACACGGTCCCATCCCACACATTCCCATCCCACACATTCCCATCCCATACATTCCCATCCCACACGGTCCCATCCCACACAGTCCCATCCCACACGTTCCCATCCCACACATTCCCATCCCATACATTCCCATCCCACACATTCCCATCCCACACGGTCCCATCCCACACGGTCCCATCCCACACAGTCCCATCCCACACAATCCCATCCCACACGGTCCCATCCCACACATTCCCATCCCACACGGTCCCATCCCACACGGTCCCATCCCACACATTCCCATCCCACACGGTCCCATCCCACACATTCCCATCCCACACATTCCCATCCCACACGGTCCCATCCCACACAATCCCATCCCACACGGTCCCATCCCACACATTCCCATCCTACACCGTCCCATCCCACACATTCCCATCCCACACATTCCCATCCCACACGGTCCCATCCCACACATTCCCATCCCACACAATCCCATCCCACACATTCCCATCCCACACGGTCCCATCCCACACAATCCCATACCACACGGTCCCATCCCACACAATCCCATCCCACACGGTCCCATCCCACACATTCCCATCCCACACATTCCCATCCCACGGTCCCATCCCACACGGTCCCATCCCACACGTTCCCATCCCACACGTTCCCATCCCACACGTTCCCATCCCACACAATCCCATCCCACACGGTCCCATCCCACACAATCCCATCCCACACGGTCCCATCCCACACATTCCCATCCCACACATTCCCATCCCACGGTCCCATCCCACACGTTCCCATCCCACACGTTCCCATCCCACACGTTCCCATCCCACATGGTCCCATCCCACACGGTCCCATCCCACACATTCCCATCCCATACATTCCCATCCCACACATTCCCATCCCACATGGTCCCATCCCACACAGTCCCATCCCACACGTTCCCATCCCACACATTCCCATCCCATACATTCCCATCCCACACATTCCCATCCCACACGGTCCCATCCCACACGGTCCCATCCCACACAGTCCCATCCCACACAATCCCATCCCACACGGTCCCATCCCACACATTCCCATCCCACACATTCCCATCCCACACGGTCCCATCCCACACATTCCCATCCCACACGGTCCCATCCCACACGGTCCCATCCCACACATTCCCATCCCACACGGTCCCATCCCACACATTCCCATCCCACACGTTCCCATCCCACACGGTCCCATCCCACACAATCCCATCCCACACGGTCCCATCCCACACATTCCCATCCTACACCGTCCCATCCCACACATTCCCATCCCACACATTCCCATCCCACACGGTCCCATCCCACACATTCCCATCCCACACAATCCCATCCCACACATTCCCATCCCACACGGTCCCATCCCACACAATCCCATCCCACACGGTCCCATCCCACACAATCCCATCCCACACGGTCCCATCCCACACATTCCCATCCCACACATTCCCATCCCACGGTCCCATCCCACACGGTCCCATCCCACACGTTCCCATCCCACACGTTCCCATCCCACACGTTCCCATCCCACACGGTCCCATCCCACACATTCCCATCCCATACATTCCCATCCCACACATTCCCATCCCACACGGTCCCATCCCACACGGTCCCATCCCACACGGTCCCATCCCACACGGTCCCATCCCACACGGTCCCATCCCACACGGTCCCATCCCACACATTCCCATCCCACACATTCCCATCCCATACAATCCCATCCCACACGGTCCCATCCCATACAATCCCATCCCACACAATCCCATCCCACACATTCCCATCCCACACGGTCCCATCCCACACAATCCCATCCCACACGGTCCCATCCCACACATTCCCATCCCACACGGTCCCATCCCACACGGTCCCATCCCGCACATTCCCGTACAGGGTGTAGCACCTTCCGTCCCATCCCATCCCGGTTATGGACTGTGAGGAAGGCTGACAAAAAGTATCCAGTGGGATATCTATCGATGAGCCACAGATGGAGAAATGGCCGATGGGGTTGAATCTGAGCAAGTGCGAGGTGTTGAGCTCTGGGATGGTGAATGTGAGGGGGACCGTCGACAGTTAATGGCAAGACCCTGAAGAGCAGCAGCAGCAGCAGCAGCAGCAGCAGCGTTGTAGTGGGATGCCGGGGTCCCTGACAGTGACAACACCAGCAGGCAGAGCGGTGAAGAAGGCAGAAGGCTAATAGACAATAGACAATAGACAACAGGTGCAGGAGGAGGCCATTCGGCCCTTCGAGCCAGCACCGCCATTCAATGTGATCATGGCTGATCAACCCCAATCAGTACCCCGTTCCTGCCTTCTCCCCATATCCCCTGACTCCACTATCTTTAAGAGCCCTATCTAGCTCTCTCTTGAAAGCATCCAGTGAATCGGCCTCCACCGCCCTCTGAGGCAGAGAATTCCAACGCTAGCCTCCATCGGTCGGGGCGTTGAGTACAAGAGTCGGGAAGCCATGAGAGTGCAGGGGGGGGGAGGGATGTGGGAAGAGAGTGAGGAGAGGGTGGGGCGGGATAGAGGGGAGAGGAGGGGAAGGGGGTGGGAAGGCCGGGCAGGATCCCCCCCCTCACACTAACCCCCCCGTGTCTGTGCTGGGTAGGCGGGGGGCTTTGAGCTGAGCTACCTGGGACGTGTAGGGGCCGTGAGGGACACGGTGGAGAAGAAACCCCTTCTGTACCACGCCTGCACCATGGTGATGGAGGCCTTCCCCAACGCTGGAGACCTGTACACACAGATCCTCCCTCTCACCCGATGCACACAGGTACACACACCCTCCTCACCCTGGGCTGGGGGGGAGAGGGGTGGGTGGAAGGTGGGGAGAGGGGTGGGGGAGAGGGGTGGGGAGTGGGGGAGAGGGGTGGGAAGTGGGGGGAGGGGTGGGAAGAGGGGAGAGGGGTGGGGGAGAGGGGGGAAGGGGTGGGGAGAGGGGGGAAGGGGTGGGGGGGAGAGATAAGGGGTGAAGAGAAGGGGGAGAGAGGGGTAAGGAGGGGGGTGGGGGAGGAGGGGGGGAGAGGTTGGGGGGGGGGTGGGGGTAGGGGGGGGGGGGGTGGAGAGGGGGGAGAGGGGGGGGGGAGGGAGGGGGGGGTGGAGGGGGGGGGAGTGGGGGAGAGGAGTGGGGAGAGAGGGGGGGAGGGGGGGAGAGGTGGGGGGGGGGTGTGGCAGCGGGGGAGGGGGGCTTGGAGTAGGCGGAGGGGAGAGAGGGGCTGGCGGAGTAGTGGGGGGGGGTTGGAGGGGTGGGGAGGGGCAGGGGAGTGGAGGAGAGGGGTGGGGGTGTGGGTAGGGGGTGAGGAGAGGGGAAAGGGGGTGGGGGGTTGGGGAGGGGGTGGGGGGTTGTGGAGAGGGGGAGAGGGGTGTGGAGTGGGGTGTAGGGGTGGGGAGTGGGGGAGAGGAGTGGGGGAGAGCGGTGGGGATGGGGGTGAGGGAGAGGGGTGGGGTGACGGGTGGGGGAGAGGGGTGGGGGTGGGGGAGAGGGGAGTGGGGGTGAGGGGTGTAGTGACTGACCTCCCTGTACCCCAGGTTGACCTGCAGCATCTGGGTGCTGAGCTGTCCCAGCTGGAGAGCGGCTGCAGGGAGGCCTGGGACCACCTCCACACCATCTCCCGCAGCTCCACCGCAGCTTCCCGCAGCCCCAGTGCCGCTCACTGCAGCCCCACCGCCACATTCCTGCGGGAGGCTGCACAACGCATCATTATCCTCAAGGACGTGCACAGGAGGGTGAGAAACAGGTGGGTGGCGTTGCCCCCCCTCCCCCCTCCCCCTCCCCCCTCTCCATCACCCTGGAGGTCTTCTCATTAGGTCATAAGTGATAGGAGTAGAATTAGGCCGTTCGGCCCATCACTCCACCATTCAATCATGGCTGATCTATCTCTCCCTCCTAATCCCATTCTCCTGCCTTCTCCCCCTAACCCCCGACACCCGCACTAATCAACAATCTATCTTTACCCTTAAAAATACCCACTGACTTGTGGCCTCCACAGCCGTCTGTGGCAAAGAATTCCACAGATTCACCACCCTCTGACTAAAGAAATTCCTCCTCATCTCCTTCTTAAAGGAACATCCTTCGATTCTGAGGCTGTGCCCTCTGGTCCTAGACTCTCCCACTAGTGGAAACATCCTCTCCACATCCACTCTATCCAGGCCTTTCATTATTCAGTACATTTCAATGAGGTCCCCCCTCATTCTTCTAAACTCCAGCGAGTACAGGCCCAGTGCTGGCAAACGCTCATCATATGTCAACCCACTCATTCCTGGGATCATTCTTGTAAACCTCCTCTGGACCCTCCCCAGACCCAGCACATCCTTCCTCAGATACGGGGCCCAGAATTGCTCACAATATTCCACATGTGGCCTGACCAGCGCCTTATAGAGCCTCAGCGTTACATCCCTGCTTTTGTATACAAGCCCTCTTGAAATAAATGCTACATTGAGTTTGCTTTCTTTACTACCGATTCGACTTGCAGATTAACTTTTTGGGAATCCTGCACCAGCTCCCAAGTCCCGTTGCACCTCCGATTTCTGGATTCTCTCCCCATTTGTAGAATAGTCCACGCCTTTATTCCTGCTACCAAAATGCACGACTCCACACTTTGCTACACTATATTCCATCTGCCACTTCTCTGCCCGCTCTCCCAACCTGTCCGAGTCCTCCCCATCCCTCTCTCCGTCTCTTGCCACCCCTCACTCCATCCCCCTCATCCCTCTCTCTCCACCCTTCCTCCCTCTTTCCACCCATCTCTCCCGTCTCCCTCCCTCCCTCCAGCTCTCAATCCATCCCTCTCCCTACCTCTCCCCTTCATCTCGTTCTTCCTCTTTCGCTCGTTCATGGGCAGCTCCTCATTCTGTCTATCTCTCTCCACTTTCCCTTTCCCTGCCTTTCTACACATTTGTTCTCCCTGTCTCTGTTTTTCAAAGACTGTTTTCCCTCTTGTCCTCATCTTTCTCCCTCTCTATGTATCTCTCTCTCTCTCTCATTCCATTTCTCTTCCTGCCACACTCCACCTCTCTCTTTCTATCTATCCGCAACCGACAAACCTGCACGTCTTTGGAGTGTGGAGGGAAACCGGACCACCCGGAGAAAACCTACACACGCGGTCACAGGGAGAGCGTGCGAACTCCGTACAGACAGCACCCGTGGTCAGGATGGAACCCGGGTCTCTGGCGCTGTGAGGCAGCAGCTCTACCCGCTGCCCCAAGAGAGGAGACCTGGGGAGTGTAATCTGAACTGGAGCAGTAATACGCTTGAATGTGGCACAGTGGCACATTGGTAGAGTTGCTGCCTTACAGCGCCAGAGACCTGGGTTCGATACCGACTACGGGTGCTGTGATGTACAGAGTTTGTACGTTCACCCCGTGACTGCGTGGGTTTTCTCCGAGATCTTCGGTTTCCCTCCCACACTCCAAAGACGTGCAGGTTTGTAGGTTAATTGGCTCGGTCCCCAGTGTGTGTAGGACAGTGCTAGTGTGCGGGGATTGCTGGTGGGTGCCGACTCGGTGGGCCGGAGGGTCTGTTTTCCGTGCTGTATCTCTGAACTAAACCTACACGTCTTTGGAGTGTGGGGGGGAAACCAGAGCACCAGGAGAAAACCCACTCACGCGGACACAGAGATAGCGTGCAAACTCCACACCGACAGCACCCGTAGTCAGGATGGAACGCAGGTCTCTGGTACTATGAGGCAGCAGCTCTACCTGCTGCACCACCAAGTGTCGCCCCAAGAGAGGAGACCTAGGAAGTGGAACCCGAACTAGAGAGGGAGTAATACACGCGGTCGGCAGGCGAGAGCTGGTGTACGTGATGAGGGGGGATGGATTTATCTCCCTCCCATGTTCCGGCCACTGCCAACCACCCCCCTCACCCCCCTCACCCCTGATTGTGGATGATCAGCCATGATCACATTGAATGGCAGTGCTGGCTCGAATGGCCAACTCCTGCACCTATTGTCTATTGTTGTTTGTGTATGTATAACCATATAATAACTATATAACAATTACAGCACGGAAACAGGCCATCTCGACCCTTCTAGTCCGTGCCGAACACGTATTCTCCCCTAGTCCCATATACCTGCGCTCAGACCATAACCCTCCATTCCTTTCCCATCCATATAACTATCCAATTTATTTTTAAATGATAAAAACGAACCTGCCTCCACCACCTTCACTGGAAGTTCATTCCACACAGCCACCACTCTCTGAGTAAAGAAGTTCCCCCTCATGTTACCCCTAAACTTCAGTCCCTTAATTCTCAAGTCATGTCCCCTTGTTTGAATCTTCCCTACTCTCAGTGGGAAAAGCTTATCCACGTCAACTCTGTCTATCCCTCTCATCATTTTAAAGACCTCTATCAAGTCCCCCCTTAACCTTCTGCGCTCCAAAGAATAAAGCCCTAACTTGTTCAGCCTTTCTCTGTAACTTAGTTGCTGAAACCCAGGCAACATTCTAGTAAATCTCCTCTGTACTCTCTCTATTTTGTTGACATCCTTCCTATAATTAGGCGACCAAAATTGTACACCAAACTCCAGAAATGTGACAAATAAACTTGACTTGACTTGACCCCCCGGACCCCGGACTCACGGGATCATCCTCTGCCCAGGTTCCATATGTTCCTGCTGTACCTGGGCTACCCGAACTCCTCCGTACGTACGGCCACTGTCAGCGGCTTCTGCAAAATGGTCAGCGACTTTGCCCTGGAATACCGCATGGTCCGCATCCAGATCCTGCAGCAGCGGGAACGCCAGAGGGAGAGGGAGCGCCAGTGGGCCGAGGTAGGTTCCCATGGGGGAGAGGCGGAGGGGGAGTACCACTCTGTCCCCAGAGCCTTTTTAAAAAAAAAAACACAAACACTTTAATTCAGAAAACAAAATGGTTTATGTACATCATCTGACAAATAAGATGGGGAGAAATAGTGTCGCTTGAAATCAAAGTTGCTTCTGATCCGTGAGAAGGAACTTTATCTATTTATCTCTAACTTGCCTCTCACACTCAGGCACACACACAAACACACATTTATATATATACACTGGGTGACCAAATATCAGGGTACACAAAAACGCTGGAGAAACTCAGCGGGTGCAGCAGCATCTATGGAGCGAAGGAAATAGGCAAAGTTTCGGGCCGAAACCCTTATATATATATATATATGTGTGTGTGTGTGAGTGTGTGTGGGGGTGTGTGTATGTGTGTGTGTGTGTGTGTGTGTGTGTGTGTGTGAGTGTGTGTGATGGGACGTGACGGTTCGGTGGGAGCTTCACGCTGCTTCTGACCGCAGCCTCTGTTCTGGGTATTTATTCGCAGGGTGCTCCGTGGGAGGGGGAGACAGACCCCCCCCGGATCCGCAGCCTTTACCCGGAGCACAGCCGGAAACACAAGGACATGGAGGAGATTCTGCGGACTCCGGAGAGAAGCCGGAGGTTCGACAGCAGCCTCCCCCGCACCAAGAGATCACAGGGCAAAGGTGAGCCTGGGGGTCAGCAGGTCAGGAGACATGGCCCTAGAGGGGCTGAATGGCCTTCCACTGTCTCCTCTTGTAGCGTAGAACAATACAGCTCAGGAGCAGGCCCTTCGGCCCACTTGCCCGTGCCGAACACCACGCCAAGTTAAACTATTCTCCTCTGCCTGCACTTGATCCATATCCCTCCTTTCCATGTGTAGGCCATTCGGCCCATCCATCTCTCCCTCCTAACCCCATTCTCCTGCCTTCTCCCCATAACCCCAACACCCGTCCTAATCAAAAATCTATCTATGTCTGGCTTAAAAATATCCACTGACTTGGCCTCCACAGCCGTCTGTGGCAAAGAATTCCAGATCCATCACCCTCTGACTAAAGAGATGCCTCCTCATCTCCTTCCTAAAATAACGTCCTTTAATTCTGAGGCTGTGACCTCTAGTCCTAGACTCTCCCACTAGTGGAAACATCCTCCCCACATCCACTCTATCCAGGCCTTTCACTATTCTGCATGTTTCAATGAAGTCTCCCCTCAGTCTTCTAAACTCCATGTGGCGGTGCTGGCTCTAAGGGCCAAATGGCCTACTCCTGCACCTATTGTGTATTGTCTATTGTCCATATACCTCAATGCCCCAACCTCTGCAGGCAAGCCTTTCGAAACACCACCTGTCCATGTTCTCCGGTGATGCTGCCTGACCCGCTGAGTTACTCCTTTTTTCTTTGGTAAACCAGCATCTGCGGTTCCTTGCGGGGGTTGGTTGGAAGATGGGTGGACAAAGGCTAGAGGTGAACAGGGGACAACAAGGTGTCAAATAAGGAGAGGAGGAGCGTGATTTAAAGCTGGAAGGAGCGATGTGGGCGGATGGGGACGGGGAGGGGAAAAAGTGGGGATGAAGGGGAAATGGGGGTCTTGGGAATGGGTGATGAGTGTATGAAAGAGTGGAGAGGAGGATGAATGGGGGGGAGGGGTGGGAGATGGGGAAATGGGAGTGTGCTGGAGGAGGGGGGTGGCTCGGGAAAGAAAACATAGAGTTGGGATGCGCAGGAAGGAACTGCAGATGCTGGTTTACACCGAAGATAGACACAAATTGCTGGAGTATCTCAGCGGGACAGGCAGCATCTCCGGAGAGACGGAATGGGTGAGGTTTCGGGTCGAGACCCTTCTTCAGACTGAGAGACAGGGGGGGAAAGGGAGACGTAGAGATACGGAAGGGTAAACTGTGAAAATGACAGATCAAAAGGGAGGAATAGCAAGGAACATGTAGAATGGTTCATTGTTAGCCGAGTGGAAGGTGACAATGAGGCATGTAATCAGTAAAATTAATCTGGACAGTGAAACTAGTCGGAGAACTCGGATGGGGGAGGGCGGAGAGAGGGAAAGCAAGGGTTTCGAAGTTAGAGAAGTTAATATTCATACCACCGGTCACCTGACCAGGCTCGATTCCCAGCACAAGGTCCAGAGCACATTCCCAAGATGGGCTGAATGGTCTTCCTGCTGATCCCTGTGTGACAGGCCCCAAGGTGAGCTATCCATGGTGTAACAGGCCCCAAGATGGGCTGAATGCCCTGTTCGTTCCCTGGTGTAACAAGCCATGGATGGGAAGAATGGCCTTCATCCTATCCCTGGTGTAACAGGCCCCAAGATGGGCTGAAAGGCCTCCATCCTATCCCTGGTGTAACAGGCCCCAAGATGGGCTGAATGACCTGTTCTGTCTGATGGATGGGCTGAATGGCCTCCATCCTACCCCTGGTGTAACAGGCCCCAAGATGGGCTGAATGCCCTGTTCTGTCCCCGATGGATGGGCAGAATGGCCTTCATCCTATCCCTGGTGCAACAGGCCCCAAGATGGTCTGAATGCCCTGTTCTATCCCTGATGGATGGGCAGAATGGCCTTCATCCTATCCCTGATGTAACAGGCCCCAAGATGGGCTGAATGGCTTTTTCTGTCCATGGTATAACAGGCCGTGGATGGGCAGAATGGCCCTTGCTGCCCCTTGAGAAACATTGCCCTACATGCCCTGGTCCGCTGTTCCATTCTCGTGTTTGTTCTCTTCTGAAGATGCCCCGAAGCAGAAGACCTTTACGTGGTGAGCTGTGGAGGGTGCGGTGAGGAGGCTGGGAGCTGGCGTATACACTCCAGGCAGCAACATTGGAAATGGTGGAGCGCCTCAAGTTCCGTAAACCCTCGTTATAACGGAGCACAGGGATGAAATGGAGTCCGTTATTGCCGACCGTCCACTATAACCAAGTCGGGGATTATCATTGCAACAGTAGCAGAAACTGTAGATGCCGGTTACTACACAAAAAGACACAGGGTGGCTGCCTCACAGCGCCAGGGACCCGGGTTCGATCCTGACTACCGGTCGGCGCTGGCTGCGCGGAGTTTGCACGTTCTCCCCGTGACCTGCGTGGGTTTCCTCCGGGTTCCGGCTTTCTCCCGCACTCCAAAGACGTGCAGGTTTGTGGGTTGACTGGCCATGGTACAAACATTGTAAATTGTCCCTGGTGTGTGAGGATAGTTTAGTTTCGTGATGCAGCGTGGAAACAGGCCCTTCGGCCCATCGAGCCCACGCCGACCAACAATCCCCGCACATTAAAACTATCCTGTACACACTAGAGATAATTTGCAATTTTACCAAAGCCAAACCTGCACGTCTTCAGACCAGCCTCATCCCGGTCACACCCTCTTCTCCCCTCTCCCATCGGGCAAAAGGTACAGAAGTGTGAAAACGCACACCTCCAGATTCAGGGACAGTTTCTTCCCAGTTGTTATCAGGCGACTGAACCATCCTACCACAACTAGAGAGCGGTCCTGAACTATAATCTACATCATTGGAGACCCTTGAGCTATTCTGAATTAGGGTTTCGGCCCGAAACGTTACCTATTTCCTTCGCTCCATAGATGCTGCTGCACCCGCTGAGTTTCTCCAGCATTTTTGTCTACCTTTGATCAGATTTTGCTGGCTTTATCTTGCACAAAACGTTATTCCATTATCATGTATCTGCACACTGTAAATGTCTTGAATGCAATCGTGTGTTGTCTTTCCGCTGACTGGTTAGCACGCAATAAGATGCTTTTCACTGTACCTCGGTACACGTGACAATAAACTAAATGGGAGCACACCAAGGTCTTTACTTCCTCAGCTCACAAGGGAAATTCAACATGACCTCAATGTCCCCACCGATTTCTACAGATGCACCATAGATAGCATACTATCGCGATGCATCATAGCTCAGATTGGGAACAGCTTAGATTAGCGATACAGCATGGAAACAGGCCATTCGGCCCACCGAGTCCGCGCTGACCAGCAATCCCCGCATCATCTTACACACTATCTTGCACCATCTTACACACTAGGGACAATTTGTAATTTTACCAAAGCCAATTAGCCTATAAACCTGTACGTCTTTTGAGTGTGGGAGAAAACCGGAGCACCCGGAGAAAACCCACGCGGACGTGGGCAGAACGTGCAAGCTCCGTACAGCAGCACCCGAGGTCTGGATCGACCCAGGCTGTGAGGCAGAGAGTTGTGGATGTAGCCCAGTCCATCACACACAGACCAGACTCCCGACCATCGGCTCCATCTACACTTCACGCTGCCTCGGAAAAAAACAGCCAACATAATCAAAGACTTGTCCCACCTCAATCATTCCCTCTTCTCCCCTCTCCCATCGGGCAGAAAGTACAAAAGCTTCAAACACACCTACCAACAGACCCAGAAACAGCATCTTGAACGGACCTATCACAAGCTGTTGATGTGGTTTCCGATCTTCCAGCCTGCCCCATTGTGGCTCTTGTACTTGTTTTTATAATCTGCACTTTCTCTGATGCGGTACACTATCATTCTGCACGGTTTGTTTTCTCTTTACTCCACCTGTGGCAGGTGAGCTCATGTACGGTTTTCATTGTATCATGTAGCAATGTTTTCACCTAGATACCATGCAAAACAATGTTATTCACTGTATCTTGGTATATATACTCAATACTAAACCAATAATAAAATAAATGAATTAATGAATGAATGAATGAATGAATAAGTTTATTGGCCAAGTATTCACATACAAGGAATTTGTCTTGGTGCTCCGCTCACAAGTAACAACACGACTTACAGTAACAATTAAGAATAAAACATTATAGTTTAAACATGTGAGTGAAATAAAATACCAGAGCAAAAGGAGGCTACAGATTTTTGGTTGTTGAGTAGAGCTACTACTCGTGGATAAAAACTGTTTTTATGTCTGGCTGTGGCAGCTTTGACAATCCGGAGTCGCCTTCCAGAGGGAAGTGATTGAAAGAGTTGGTGGCCAGGGTGAGAGGGGTCAGAGATGATCTTGCCCGCTCGCTTCCTGGCCCTTGCAGTGTACAGTTCGTCAATGGGGAGAATGTTGCAGCCAACAACCTTTTCAGCTGATCGGATGATTCGTTGCAGCCTCCGGGTGTCGTGCTTGGTGGCTGAGCCAAACCAGACCATGATGGAGAAGGTGAGGACAGACTCTACGATGGCCGTGTAGAATTGGACCATAATTGCCTGTGGCAATGAATTCAGGGCTTTAATTGACACTTGGGGGGGGGGGGTCTTTTAAACAGCGGCACAGTGTTTTGAGCGGCATGGTGGAGTGGCAGTATAATTGCTGCCTCGCAGCGCCAGAGACCCGGGTTCGATCCTGACTACGGTGTTCTCTGTGTGGAGTTTGTACGTTCTTCCCGTGACCGTGTAGGTATTCTCCGGGTGCTCCGGTTTCCAAAAGGAATGGGTGACGTGTCGGGTTGAGACCCTTCTTCAGACCCGACACATCACCTATTCCTTTTCTCCAGAAAGGCTGTCTGTCCTGTTGAGTTACTCCAGCTTTTTGTGTCTATCTTCGGTGTAAACCAGCATCTGCATTTCCTTCGTAAACACAAGGTCAGAAATTGTTGGCAACCGGGAGATAATGTAGGCAAGAGAGGAAGGTGTTGGGGGAGTCCAGAACCAGCGGTCACAGTTTAAGAATAAGGGGTAGGCCATTTAGGACTGAGATGAGGAAAAACCTTTTCACCCAGAGATGTGAATCTGTGGAATTCTCTGCCACAGAAGGCAGTGGAGGCCAATTCACAAGGAAGTATTCAAGAAAGTTAGATTTAGCTCTTAGGGCTAACGGAATCAAAGGATATGGGGGAAAATCAGGAATGGGGTACTGATTGTGGCTGATCAGCCACGGTTATATTGAATGGCGGTGCTGGCTCATAGGGCCGAATGGCCTACTCCAGCACCCATTTTTTATGTTTCGATGTGAGAGAGAGCTCCACAGGTACAGTTGTTTAAGAAGGAACTGCAGATACAGGTTTACACCAAAGATAGACACAAATTGCTGGAGTAACTCAGCGGGGCAGGCAGCATCTCTGGAGAGAAGGTATGGGTGACGTTTCGGGTCGGGACCCTTCTTCAGTCTGTGAGTCAGGGGAGAGGGAAACGATATGGAGGGGTAAGACGTGAGAACGGCAGATGTAAGCGGACGATGATAAGGAAATGTAGAATGGTTCATTGTTGGTTGAGGGGAGTGAGAGGATCTACCCAGGTGCAGGAGAGGAGGGCGCGGGTGTGAGGGAACTCGGGAGAGGCAGCTCGACACAAGAGAGGGGGGAGAGGGGGCAGAGGGGGCTCCACACAGGAGAGGGGGCTGCACACAGGAGATGGGGTGGTGGGGGAAGCGTTGTCTGCGAAGGGCGCGCAGCATCGTCTAGCAATGCTTTCACCCCAACCACAGACTGTTTAACCCTCCTCCCATCTGGGAGGCGCTACGGGTCTCTCCGTTGCCGGACCAGCAGGTTCAGGAACAGCTTCTTCCCTGCGGTTGTTACCCTACTTAACTCTGCACCTTGGTGATTGCCAGTCACCCCCCCCGGACACCCCTTCCCCCAGTGACTGATCTCACCCCCCCCAAAATTTGCACTACTGCTACTGTATATACATATATATATTTTACTGTTAAAGTTTGAATCTGATCTGCATCTGATCCACACAGGAGAGGGGGGGGGGGGGGGACCTCCATGCAGGAGAGGGACCTTCCCAGATGCAGGTAAGAGAGAGAGAGGGAACTCAACAGATGCAGAAGGGGGGAGGGGGGGCTCCACACAGGAGGGGGTGCGAGGGGTCTCCACAGATGCAAGAGTGAAGGAGAGGGGTGAGAGGGAGATACAGGAGAACAGGGAAGGGGAGGGTGGGATTGTTAGAAGGATTTGTCCAAACTTTCTAAACTGCCTGAACTGAGATTCAAAGTGTTTTGTAAACTGGTTATCTCACTCGCATTGAAAATTGACTCCTAATCTAGGAATCCTGTGAATTTCCGTCTGTAACCTAATCCCTTTTATAATCTCGCCAATTTGCATCAAAGCTTGATCTAAATTGCCGGAATATTTGCATGTTCCCTCTGGAACTTTGCAAGTTCCCTCTGGATCTTTTAACCTAAACATTCACGGCTGTCTGTATAAACTCAGATCTTTTTCAAAACTTTTGATCTTTGATCCCAACATTCCTACGTCTTTTATAAACTCTCCCTTTATTATAAAGTTTTTTAAAATGTGCTTCCAAACATTTTTCCACACTTTGTGAACTTTTTCCAAACTTTTAGGCCAACTTCAAAAGTCTCACAACATCCGGAATTAGGTCTAAATGTTCTCCATAGTTTGCAAATTGGTGGCACATCGGTTCCAAAAAAACTCCTCCCACTTTGTAAACTTAGTTTAGTTTTTTTAGTGCAGAAATACAGCGCGGAAACAGGCCCTTCAGCCCACCGAGTCCGTGCCGACCAGCGATCCTCGCAGACTAACACTATCCTACACACACTAGGGACAATTTACATTTATACCAAGCCAATTAACCTACAAACCTGTACGTCTTTGGAGTGTGGAGAGAACCCGGAGATCCCGGGGGAAAACTTACGCAGGTCACGGGGAGAACGTGCAAACTCCGTACAGACAGCACCCAGTCAGAATAGAACCCGGGTCTCTGGTGCTGTGAGGCAGCAACTCTACCGCTGGGCCACCGTGCAACTTCTTGCAACCTTTCGAATCATCCCCTCCAAATCCTCAACTCTAAACTGGAAAAAGTTTTTAAAAAAAACATTTGGGGATCGGAATAGTCACAGAGTGTGAAAACAGGCCCTTCAGACACCAACGTGCCCATACTGACCAACGTGCCCCACCACACTGGTCTACACTGCTTTTTGCCCAGATCCAAACAAAGGAGGGATAGATTTAATAGGAAGCCAAGAAGTAACTCTTTAACACAAAGTGTGGTGGTGCTGGAGGAAGTAGTCGAGGCAGGATTGGGAGCCAGATTACAAAACTGGAGCAAGTTTATAACGGCTGTAACAAATATACAATTACGTTTGGGCTAAGTTTACTCATTGTGGGGAGAGTTCAGATCAAGGTTATGTATTTTGGAAGAAGTCAGGAGAGCATTTTTAAAGTTTGGAGAAAGGCAATGGCAACGTTTGACAAACTTGGAAAAGGTTTAAATGTTTTGAAATATTTGGAATGAATTTTTCCAAAATATGAAAAGTGAACAAATAAATTTGAACTGAGTTTACGATTGGGAAAATGTTGGAATGAGTTTACAAAGAAACTGTAAATACAAGCACTCCCCAACTTATGTAAGCATCACATTCTGTGAACTTTTCTGCAAGTCAGATTTTATGTAAGTTTAATGGTGCTCTTAGTGTCACATGTGAGAAGTATATTGCCATACCTAAGCACATCCTCGATTAGCAAATTGCATAGAAATAATCTGCTGCATGCATGAGGAGCCATGTTTCGGTGCTTATTTCAGTCCAGTCCATGTTCTAGTTGTTATAGAAACATAGAAAATAGGTGCAGTAGGAGGCCATTCGAGCCAGCTCCGCCATTTATTGTGATCATGGCTGATCGTCCCCAACCAATAACCCGTGCCTACCTTCTCCCGATATTCCTTGACTCCATTAGCCCCTAGAGCTCTATCTAACTCTCACTTAAATCCATCCAGTGACTTGGCCTCCATTGCCCTCTGTGGCAGGGAATTCCACAAATCTCTGGGTGAAAAAAAATTTTCTCACCTCAGTCTTAAATGACCTCCCCTTTATTCTAAGACTGTGGCCCCTGGTTCTTGACTCGCCCCACATTGGGAACATTTTTCCTGCATCTAGCTTGTCCAGACATTTTATAATTTTATATGTTTCTATAAGATCCCCCTCATCCTTCTAAACTCGTTATGAGCAGTGTCCAATTCAGGCGCGTCCCAGGCTGCTGCGGGCCTCCAGCTGTCGCCTTCCTTGGACGTGTGGGTGGACCAGCGAACCGGCGTTCCTCTCCTCGCCTGTCCACGACTTTCTGCAGTCTCCTTCGTTCTTCAGTTTGAATTACTGAAGCAGGCCGTGATGCACTCAGTCAGTACACTCTCCACCGTACACTTGTCCGGGTTCAATTGAGTATTTTGCAACATGCTGAATTTCCTCAAACTCAAGCCCTCCAGTACCAGTAACATCCCTGTGAATCTGCTCTGCACCCTCTCTCTAGCTTAATCACATACTTTCCATACTATAGTTACAACCTACGACCAAGTCATCGAGTCGTAGTGGGAAACAAGCCCTTCTGCCCAACTTGCCCACCATGTACTAGTCACACATTTCTGCGTTTGGCCCATATCCCACAACCTGTCCTATCCATGTACCTGTCTAAATGTTTCTTAAACGTTGCAATAGTACCTGCCTCATTTACCTCCTCCAGCAGTTCGCTCTTTGCGTAGAAGTTACTCCTCAGGTTCCTCCAACATCTTTTCCCCTTCACCTTAAATCTATGTCCTCTGGTTCTTGATTCCCCTGGATATCAGTGCCACAATAAGGCAAGTGTTCAGCCACAACTAATGTCTTCAGTTATAAAGTCAGTCATACAACGTGGAAGCGGGCCCTTCGGCCCAACTTGCCCACACCAGCCAACATGTCCCAGCTACACTCGTCCCACCTGCCTGCATTTAGCCTATATCCCTCCAAACCTGTCCTATCCATGTACCTGTCTGTTTCTTAAGTGTTGGGATAGTCCCTGCCTCAACCACCTCCTCTGGCTGCTTGTTCCACACACCCACCACCCTTTGTGTGAGAAAGTCACCCCTCAGATTCCCATTAAATCTTTTCCCCATCACCTTAAACCTATGTCCTCTGGTTCTCGATTCCCTTATCTGGGCAAGACTGTGTGTTTAATCGATCTATTCATCTCATGATTTTGAACACGTCTTTAAGATCACCCCTCATCCTCCAGCGCTCTAAGTAGAGTCCTAGCCTGCTCAACCTCTCTCTATATCTCAGGACTTCCGGGTCCTGGCAAATCATTCTGTACCCTTTCCAGTTTGACAAGATCTTTCCTATAACATGGTGACCAAAACTGAACACAATATTCTAAATGTGGTCTCACCAATGTCTTATATACCTGCAACATGATCTTCCAACCTCTATATTCAATACTCACAAGTGCAGCTTCATTACTCTCTCCACTAGTTTTGCCACATTCAGATAACTCTGTAATTGTACCTCCAAGTCTCCCTGTCCTACAGCAGTCCCAAGGGCCCCGTTCGGCCCATCAAGTCCA
The DNA here is from genome assembly GCF_010909765.2 of Amblyraja radiata. NCBI lineage: Eukaryota > Metazoa > Chordata > Chondrichthyes > Rajiformes > Rajidae > Amblyraja > Amblyraja radiata. The sequence goes on along the minus strand of NW_022630519.1, from coordinate 98,161 downwards.
CTCCGCCATTCAATCATGGCTGATCTCTGCCTCCTAGTCCCATTTTCCTGCCTTCTCCCCATTAATCCTTGACACCCGTTCTAATCAAGAATGTCTATCTCTGCCTTAAAAGTATCCACCGACTTGGCCTCCACAGCCCTCTGTGGCAGAGTTCCACGGATTAACTACCCTCTGACTAAAGAAGTTCCTCCTCACCTCCTTTCTGCAAGAGCTCCCTTTAATTCTGAGGTGATGAGCTCTGGTCCTAGACTCTCCCACCAGTGGAAACATCCAATCCATCCATGCCTTTCATTATTCTGTGTTTCAATGAGGTCCCCCCCCTCAACCTTCTAAACACCAGCAAGTAGAGGCCTAGTGCTGTCAAACGCTCATCATATGTTAACCCACTCATTCCTGGAATAATTCCTGAAAACCTCCCCTGGACCCTCTCTAGAGCCAACACGTCCTTCTAACGGGGCCCAAATTTGCTCACAGTGCGGCCTGACCAGCGCCTTATAGAACCTCAGCATCACAAGTCCTGCCCTGATTTACTTTCCCCAAAATATAACAATGCGCACTTGTCCAAGTGGAATTCCATTGGTCTTTCCTTGGTCCATTTACCAAGTTGTTATTGACCAATAACTTTCCATCACACAACCAATTCTGTTCAATCATGCCAGCTGTCTCGCTGAGTTACTCCAGCGCTGTCTTTTGCTCGATTCCAGAATCTGCAGTTCCTTGAATCGCCACCAATTGTTATATTCATAGATTAGTGGCAGAATTAGGCCATTCATTCATCTATCTTTCCATCTCAACCCCATTCTCCCCATAACCCGACATCCGTATAAATCAAGAATCTCAATTTCTGTCTTAAAAATATCCATTGACTTGGCCTCCACAGCTGTCTGCGACAATGAATTTCAGATTCACCACCTTCTGACAGAATAAATTCCTCCTCATCTCCTTTTTAAAGGCGCGTCCTTTATTATCAAACTTAAGGGCCCGTCCCACTTACGTGTCCTTGGCACGCAAATTACGCGACCGCGAAGGTCGTGCGCGACTTCCTTCGACCGCACAGCCGTCTGGAGCGCGTGACGTCATTTGAAGATGGACGCAAAATGCTGGAGTAACTCAGCGGGACCGGCAGCATCTCTGGAGGGAAGTAATGGGTGATGTTTCGGGTCGAGACCCTTCTTCAATCTGAAAGAAGGGTCTTAACCCGAAACGTCACCCATTGCTTCTCTCCAGAGATGCTGCCGGTCCAGCTGAGTTACTCCAGCATTTTGTGTCTATCTTCATTTTTCTTGGCCCTGCTGTGGGAGTAGAAGTGGGGGCGGATCCGGACCACAACGGCCGTGAGCCCCAGGCCGAGTTACGTGATTGTTTGCCTGCTTTTGCTGCTGTTGGAGGTGAGACGTTGCGTCGCGCCAGGGTCTTGGGCCTGTCCCACTTTGGCCGTCAGTTCCACAACAGGCCATTAGCATGCGAAGATTTTGTTCGCTACAAAAATTTCGGAGCCCCGCGCGATGTCGCGCACAACTACATACCCCTCCGCGTTTCTCAGTGGGACCGGCCCCGCGCAGCCGTACGATGCCTGTGCGCCTCAACGCGACCACGAGGTTGCGTAATTTGTGTGCCAAGGACACGTAAGTGAGACAGGCCCTTAACTAACCATGAAACATGCAAATCATTAATATAGATGACCAACTGCAGGGGACCCAGCACCAACCCAAGGTGACTAGCCCTAAGTCACCAGTCTGAAAAAGCCCTACATGAACACCCTTGGCTTACCACAAAGCCAATTTTGAATCCAGCTTGCTCTCTGGATCCCATGCGATCTAACCTTCCAGACCCTACCAAGTTGTCAAAACTGAGCTTCAACTTCCCTGACCTGCAGCCACACCTTTTCCTGCCATAATACTCTCTGCTATTCCCTCATTGCTCCATTCCTCGCTGCCATGTCATAGGAGTAGGCCATTCAGCCCATCGAGTCTACACCGCCACTCAATCATGGCAAATCTATCTCTCAACTCTATTCTCCTGCGCTCTCCTCATAACCCGACACCCTTACGAATCAAGTATCTGACAATCTCCGCCTTAAAAATACCCAATGACTTGGTGTCCACTGCCATCTGTGGCAATGAACTCCACAGATTCACCACCCTCTGGCTAAAGAGATTGCTCCTAATCTCCTTTCTAAAGGCACGTCCTTTTATTCGGAGACTATGTCCATCTTGTCTTAGTCTCCCACTAGTGGAAACATCACTTGTCCACAGCACATCATCAAAACTGCTCCTTCCACACTTTATTGGCTTGTTGATAAACAATTACCTTGATGTTAGCTCGGTCGATGACTAAATTTCCTTTGAGTGCTCCATCTACATTCTCAGTGACTCGAGCGGGCCGGTGAAGTTGATGCCGCAGTGCCAGGGGCCTGGGTTCGATCCTGACTACAGGTGCTTGTCTGTACAGAGTTTATATGTTCTCCCTGTGAACTGCCTGGGTTTTCTCCGGGATCTCCGGTTTCCTGCCACACTCCAAAGAAGCACAGGTTTGTAGGTTAATTGGTTTGCCCGAGTGTGTGTAGGAGTGTTAGTGAGTGAGGATCGCTGATCGGTGTGCGCTGTATCTCTAAACTAAACTAGTTTTCTGGGGCATATTTTGGTCCATCATGCTCTCCCAGCTGTTTGAAGATCAGACCTTCCAGACTCTGTTGCAGAGGCTCGAACATCTAAATCCAGGGGTGGCCCAGCGGTTAGAGCCACTGCCTCACAGCTCCAGCGACCTTGGTTTGATCCTGACCTCCAGCACATTCGGTGTGTGTGTGTGTGAGAAGTTTGTACATTCTCCTCGTCAGTGCCTGGGTCTCCTCTGGGTGCTCCAGTGTCCTCCTGTATCCCAAAGATGTGCAGGTCGGTGGGATGAACAGCTGAATCCCCCCCCCCCCCCCCCCCTCTCCTTCCAGTGTGTGGGTGAGGGACAGAGTTGGCAGAAAAGTTCACACGTTTTAGGAGCAGAATTAGGCCATTTGGCTCATCAAGTCTACTTCGCCATTCAATCATGGCTGATCTATCCTTCCCACTCAACCCCATTCTCCTGCCTTCTCCCCATAATTCCTGACACCTGTACAAATCAAGAACCTGCCAATATCCGCCTTAAAAATACACAATGACTTGGCCTCCACGGCCTTCTGTGGCAATGAATTCCACAGATTCACCACCATCTGACTAATGTGGGGAGAAAATAATATGCTCAGTCAGGAACAGACTGACTGAGGCTGAGGAGAGGGTTAATCTCCTCCATTAGACACAGACAGTCTGGTGTTTGACTGTAACGGTGGGAGGCAGAGAGAGAAACCCCTCTAACAGGGGCCAGGTGTTGGTGTGTTACCAGAGAAAGCTGGAGTAAGTAACTCCGTGGGTCTGGCAGCATCTCTGGAGAAAGGGAATAGGTGACATTTTGGGTCGAGACCCGACTTCAAACTGAGAGTCAGGAGAGATGGAACCGAGAGATATGGAAAGGTATATAGAGCAAATAAATGAAAGATATACAAAAAGACAGATCGAAGCCAGCAAGGGTGGTCACATAAAGGTCCATTGTTGGCTGTGGGGAAGGTGATAGAGTAATACAAACAAAACTAGTACGTCCACTGGAGGTGGGGGTGGAACAGAGAGGGGATGCAAGGGTGGGGATATGTTCTCTCTCTCGCTGTCTCCAGGTCCGTTTGACTTCCCCGATTGTAATCCCCCCTCCTTTCATAATCTCAGAATTAAAGGACGTTCCTTTAGGAAGGAGGTGAGGAGGAATTTCTTTAGTCAGAGGGTGGTGAATCTGTGGAATTCATTGCCACAGAAGGCTGTAGAGGCCATCAATGGATATTTTTAAGGCAGAGATAGATTCTTGATTAGAACGAGTGTCAGGGGTTATGGGGAGAAGGCAGGAGAATGGGGTTAGGAGGGAGAGATAGATCAGCCAAGATTGATGGTAGAGTAGACAAGATGGGCCGAATGGCCTAATTCTGCTCCTATCACATGAACTTTCCCCTGAACTCCTGAGACATAGCGACGTTATAAGCCAAGAGACGTCTGTAAAATTGACAGCAGATATATTCAACATAAAAATCTACAGTGCGGGTTAGAACAGGAAATAATATGGTACATCCATTGACACAACAGTTTAACCAGTGACAAGGCTTGCAAATGTTCTTTGCAGCTGAATTTGAGTGCTGCTGTAGATGCTGCTCAGCGACTGGTGCAGTCCTTAATCTGATCAGCAGACGTCTCCAGTCCTTGCCACCAGATGTCACAATAGGACTGCAAAGGAAATAAGGCACTCTGTCTGCCCACCTGTGTTACACCACACACCTCTCCCGCTTTCCCCACTCATGCTGCACCCCCCCCCCCCCACCCCCACTCCATCTCTGTGTCCCACCCAGGCCATCGCACTCTCGCCAACTCAATCTCATCCGTCCAAGCCTGCGTTTATATTCCTAATTTTCTTTATGGCCCCCCTCCCCCCCCCGACTCATTCCAGCTCGTTCCATATCCTCTCCATTCCTGTATTCCTCCCTCTCCGTCCCCTTCTCCCTCTCTCCACGTCCCCCTTATCTCCATCCCATTTCCCTCTCGTTCTTCTTCGGTCTGCCTTCCTCTGTTGCCTCTCTCTGGCTCGGTGAATCTGTGTGGTTCTCCCAGTTCAATTTTTCCCCCAAAACTCGGCCGAAATTCGACAATCACTAGCTTGATTGGAAGATTCTGTGTGAGTGAGACACTGTGGTGTGTGTGTGTATATATATATATATATATGGCAGAGAGAGACTGTGTTATTTGTGTATGCATGGGTGACAATGTATGTGTGTGTAACTGTTGTATAAATCAGTTGCATGATTATAGTAGCCGTGCATGTTTGTATATGAGACTACAGTGTCCTTGTTTGGAGCAATGTGCACAGGTGTACACATATGTAAATAAAGCTGATTGTTCTATATAATTACTTTGGAGATACATTGCAGAAACAGGTCCTTTAGCCCATCACCCCGTACACTAGCACTCTCTGACACACTAGGGACAATTTTTACTGAAGCCAATTAACCTACAAACCTGCGCCTCTTTGCAGTGTGGGAGGAAACCGGAGCACCCGGAGAAAACCCACACGGTCGCAGGATAAACGTACAAACTCTGTGTGTACTTGTCTGTAGAGGGATATTTGTTATGTCTATTGGTTGCGAGATACAGCATGGAAACAGGCCCTTTGGCCCACTGAGTCCATGCAGACCACCGATCCTCGGTTCACAATAGTTCTATATTATCCCTCTCTTGCAATGCGCTCCCTACACACTCAGTGCAATTTAGAGGCCAATTAAGCTACAAACCAGCATCTCTGGGTTGTGGGAGGAAATCGGATCATCTGGAGAAAAACCACATGGTCACAGGGAGACTGTGCAAAGTCCACAGACAACACCCAAGGTCTCCGGCACTTGGAGGCAGCGGCTCTGGCTCTACCCATTGGTGGTGGTATTGGGAAATGGTTGTGAATGTGTGTAAGTGTGGTGAGGTCTGTATGATGTACTGTGTGAGTGTGTGCAGGCATGAATTCATGTGTGTGTGTGTACCTCTCTCTCTCTGTCAACCTCCTTCCCCTCCATTTTTCACACTGCCTGATGCAACCCTCCCCCACTCTCCTCCACCCCCATCAGCAAGGCCTCTCAGATTCTCCGAATCGTTCACAATAAATTTTATCTTCTTTATCCAATTCCCATTATCCCCTCCTCTCTTCCTCCATCATTCCTTTACTCATTCTCTCCCCCACTCCCTCTCTACAATCGCTCCACCTCCTCTCTCGTTTTCATACTATCTCTGTAGCTATTCTACCCTCTCTCTAACCTTGTTTTAATCCTCTTCCACAGCTCTCCTTCCTCCTTTTCCTCCCCTTACCTTCCTCTCCATCATTTATTTCTTAAATTATTCCTCCCATTTCTCACATGCCACCCGCTGCCACTGCTCTGTCATCCCGTGCTATCCCCTCCCTCTCGCCACTGCCCCTCTCTCTAACCCAGTCCTTGTCTCCATCCCCCCCAACCTTCACTTCCCAGTTTCAACCGTCCCTCTCTCACATTTTTTCCATCGCTGCCTCAGCTGCATTATTCCTAATAATCTTCCCTTGTATCCCGCTACGATCACCTTTCTTCCTTCTACCATTTCCCCTCTAATGGTAAACCCCTGGGAAGGAGGGAGCAAATGAGGGGGGCTAAGAAACGTGGGGATAGGGAGTAGGGGAAAGGAGATGGGGTTGGGATTAGGAAGGAGAAGTGGGGTGTGAAAGAGAAGGGGTGAAGGAGGAGTGGGGTGTAGGAGGAAGGAGTGTGGTGTGGAAGGGACAGGTGGGGTGTAAGAGGTAGGGGAGGGTGCAGGAGGGAGGCTGTGGGAGTGAAGGGAAGATATAGGAGGGTGGGGAGCAGATAGGAGGGGAGAGGTGGTGGTTAGAAGGGTTGGTGGGTTCTAAGGGTGTGAGGGAGGAGGGGTAAAGAGGGGGGGATGCAGGGGGTAGGAATAGGAGTAGAGTTGTCTCTCGGAGCCTCCCAGGCCTGCCCTCCTCTCCCAGAGTCCCTTCCCTTCCCTGAAGTCGCAGCTCCATCTCTCCCCCACCCTGCTAAGTTCCTGCCTCAGAGTCGCTCCCTCCATCTCCTGCATCACCACCACTGCTGCCACCAGCTCCAAGGCCCCGCCCACAGGCTGAACGACCTAGCCCAGTGACCCCGCCCACCGCATCCATAGCCACGCCCACTCTCACTGATGCCCCGCCCATCACCTTGGTAACATCACCTACCTCAATTGCCCCACCCCCCTCCATTGCCCCAGCCTCCACTGTCACTCCGTCCACCTCCATTACCCCATCCACCCCTTCCGCTGCCCAGGCCCTGCCCTCATCTATTGCCCTGCCCACAATCATTTCTCCTCCCTCATTCATTGCACTGCCCACCTCAGTTGCCCTGCCCACCTCAGTTGCACTGCCCACCTCAGTTGCACTGCCCCCCACTGTTGCCCTGCCCACCACTGTTGTTCTACCCTCCACTGTTGTTCTGCCCCCCTCAGTTGCTCGGCCCTCCTCCATTTCATCACCAACTACATTCAATGCCCCACTCACTGTCACCCTGCCCTCCCCTGCTGCCTCGCTCACCAGCCCTGCCACCCAGGCCCCGCCCAGAGCCAGGGCCCCGTCCAGCTGCCCCCAGCCGCCAGGCCTAAGCCCCCGGTGCCAGGTCTGTGCTCTCCGCCTGCGGGCCTTTGCCCTGGGGCCCGGTGCTAGCGGCGTGGGGGTCTGGAAGCTGTAGGCCAGGCAGTCGCCGAGCTCTTGTCTGTGCGCATGGCCCTGGGACGGCCTGAGTGACAGGTCAAGGGGTTCCAGCTCGGCCAGGCCCAGCCATGCGTGCGGCCCCGGGCCCTCGGGCAGGAAGGAGGCCAGCCAGGCCTGCAGGCTGATGGGAGGGGCAGTGGGGACCGGCGGCCTAGGTCCGGGCTCGTCCCCCCTGCTGGGGCCCGAAGCCCCCTGGGCGGGCGGGCTCTCCCCCGCAGACCCCCCGCATGTCCCGTTCCGCTGCTCTCGGTGGTGCCGCTCCAGGTGGTACTTGAGGGAACCCGACTGCGTGCCGGCGTAGGCACAGTGAGGGCACTTGTAGGGACGCTCGCCTGTGGGGGGGGGAGGGGGTGGGGGCAGAGGTGGAGGAGGGAGAATGGGGGCAGAGAGAGAAAGAGAGAGGGGTGAGGGCAGGATGGGGATAGAGGGAGGCGGTGGGAGCAGGGGGAGGGAGAGGGGAATTGGGGTAGAAGGAAGGAGTGGGGGTGATGGAGAGTGGGTGGGGTACAGAGGGAGGAGGACGGGGATGTGGATAGAAGGAGGAAGAGGAGATTAGAGGGAGGGAGAAGGGGATAGAGGGGGATAGAGGGAGGGAAAGGGGATGGGATAGAGGAAGGGAAGGGGGATGGAGGACAGAGGGAGGGAGGGGGCAGAGGGAGGGACGGAGATGGGGATAGAGGGAGTTAGGGGGAGATGTGGCAGACGGTGAGGGAGGGGCATGACAAGAGGGGAGTGAGAGGGGGAAGAATGGAGAAGGGAATGACAGACAGTGGGGTGGTAATAGGGAGACAAGAGAAAAATAGGATGAAGGGGAAGAGAAGGTGGTGGATGGAGACAGAGGTGATAGAATTGGGGGTGAGGGGTACGTCAGAGGGTAGTGGGAGGATGCAAAATAATGTAAAAGGTGGAGAGGGGAAGGGAGGGAGATCGGGAGTAGGCAGAAGACGGAAGATTGGAGGAAGGGGGCAGGGGTGCAAGAGGAGCAGAGTTGGAAGTGACAAAGGCGAGGAAGAGGAGAGTGAGGAGCGATGGAGGGAGAGAATGTAAAGAAGGTGGTGAGAGAGGGATGGGAGAAATGCCAGGGGTGAGAGGAGAGAGGTGGAGTGTGCCATGAGAGTGAAGGATATGAGGGATTGGGGAAGGGATGGGGGAGACACAGATGAAAAACGTGAATCTTTGTGATGTCTGGATGGGATTTTCCCGACAGAAGGCCGGCATTCCGCCAGATGGCCCCCACACCCCTTCTCCCCAGACCCGGTGGACATGCACATAGGGAACGGGCACCCTCTCTTTGGGCAGGGTCTTTGTCTGGCCTCTCCACCCACCCTTCTCCACCCACCCTCCACTCTCCCAATGCTCCATGGTTCTTCCCCTCTACCACCTCTCTGCCCATCCTCCCCTCATCTCCCAACCCCCCCAAAACTTCCTCCCCCCACTCCCCAACCCGTCTCTCTCCCTCTCCTCGATCCCCACCATCCTGTCCTCCACACCCTTCTCCCCTACACCATCTCTCCCCTCCCTTTCCTCTCCTCAACCTACTCACTTCCCTTTCCCTCCACTCCCTCCACCTTTACACCCCCTCTTCCCGTGTCTCACCCACTTTCTCTCACCTCTCTAATGCCCTCCCCCCCCCTCCTCTCTTCCTCCCGCTCATCCCACTCCTCCCCCTCTCTCTAATCCATTGTCTCTCCCTTAGACTAGAGATACAGCCTGGAAACAGGCCCTTCGGCCCACCGAGTCCACGCCGACCAGCGATCACCATGTACATTAGAACTATCCTACACACTAGGGACAATTTATAAGTTTACTGAAGCAAATTAGCCTGCAAAGCTGTACGTCTTTGGGATGAAACCAGAGCACACAGGGAAAACCCACGTGGTCACAGGGAGAGCGTACAAACTCGGTACAGACAGCACCCGTAGTCAGCATTGAACCTGGGTCTGTGGCGCTGTACGGCAGCAACTCTACCACTGCACCACTGTGCCGCCCCTCCCGCTCCCCCATTATCTAAATGCCGTCAAGTTGGGAAAAGGGGAAGTACAACAGGATCTGGGGGTCCTTGTACATCAGTCTATGAAAGTAAGCATGCAGGTACAGCAGGCAGTGAAGAAAGCGAATGCATGTTGGCCTTTATAACAAGAGGAATCGAATATAGGAGCAAAGAGATTGTTAAGGGCTTGGACACACTAGAGGCAGGAAACATGTTCCCGATGTTGGGGAGTCCAGAACCAGGGGCCACAGTTTAAGAATAAGGAGGAAGCCATTTAGAACGGAAACGAGGAAACACTTTTTCTCACAGAGAGTTGTGAGTCTGTGGAATTCTTTGCCTCAGAGGGCGTTGGAGGCAGGTTCTCTGGATGCTTTCAAGAGAGAGCTAGATAGGGCTCTTAAAAATAGTGGAGTCAGGGGATATGGGGAGAAGGCAGGAACAGGGTACTGATTGGGGATGATCAGCCATGATCACATTGAATGGCGGTGCTGGCTTGAAGGGCCAAATGGCCTCTACTCCTGCACCTATTGTCTATTATCCCTCACCCCGTCTGTCTCTCTCCCTCCATTTCACCTTCTTTCTTACGCTGGTCTTCTGCCCTCTCTCCTTCCCCCTGCCTGTGCCGTGGGCAGGGGTCTTTGAGGGCGAGTGGGCAGTCTGGAGGGATTCTAGATCACCCAGCCCCCCACCCACCCTCGCCCCAGGGTGGTTCTGCCCTCCCCCAGCCCTGTTGGTCATGATGCCCACCCACTGGGCAACAGGCAGCCCTGGAAGGGGGGGGGGGGGGGTAGGGCAACCCCTGCCCCTCAACCTACCTGTGTGCACCCGTAGGTGGACCTTCAAGTGGTGGGAGGAGCGGAAGGTCTTGCCGCAGTAAGGGCACTCCCTGGTGGCCAGTCCACGGGAACGATCGTCATCCAGGTGCAGCTCGGCGTCCCCTGGGGAGGGGAGACAAAACGGCAGGCATGAGTGTGGCAGAGAGCGTGAGAGAGAGCAAGGAAAGAAAGCAAGATGGAGAAAGCGGGAGAGAGGGACAGAGAGAGATGGAGAAAATGAGAGAGAAACAAAGCAGAGGATAAAAGAAATGGTCTGAGAAAGAGTGGGGCTGAGAAAGAGGGGCACATGGAGAGAAAGAAAAACTAAAGATAAAAGAGAAACGTAAACAGAGAGAGAGAGGCAGATAGAAAGGAGAGAGAAAGAAAGCAAACGGAGATGGAGATAAAAGAGAAATTGACAGAGGAGAGGGAAACAGAGTGAAAAGCAGGAGAGACTGGCAGACAATCAGAGGCAGATGGGGGGGGGGAGAGAGAGAGAGAGAGACATGGAGAGAGATGCAGGAGAGAGGGAAATGGAGAGATGGAAAGAGACATATGGAGTGATGTGTAGGAACAAACAGCAAATGATGGTTTACACCAAAGATAGACATAAAATGCTGGTGTAAGTTTAGCAGGACAGACACATCTCTGGAGAGAAGGAATGGTTGACGTTTTAGGTCGAGACCCTTCTTCAGAGAGAGAGAGAGGCACAGTCGGAGAGATAAATGGGAAGGTAGGACAGATACCGGGAAAAACACACACATAAATAGTCCTTCTCGGTCTGCTTAGTTTACTTAGACTTTAGAGATACAGCGGGGAAACAGGCCCTTCAGCCTACCAAGTCCGCGCCGACCAGCGATCTCCCCGTACACTAGCACTATCCTAAACATTAGGGACAATTTACCGAAGCCAATTAACCTACAAACCCACATGTCTTTGGAGTGTAGGAAGAAACCGGAGCACCCGGAGAAAGCCCATGCGGTCATGGAGAGAACGTGTAAACTCTGTACAAACAGCACATGTAGTCAGGATCGAATCCGGGTCTCTGGCGCCATGAGGCAGCAATACTGCTGCGGCACCGTGCCACCCTGCCTTTGTTTCTTATTCCTTCTCTCTCTCTTTTTTCTGTCCCTCTCTCTGTTCTCACTCCAACTCTGTCTTTTCTGTCCCTGTGACTGCTCTCGCTCCCTCTGTCAATTCTACCTGTCTGTTTCTCCCTCCCACCCCGGCTCGTCTTTTCTCCCTCCCTGTCTTTCTTTTATCTGTCCCTCTGTCTGCTCTCACTCAATCTGTCCTTTTTCTTCCCTGTCCTTTCTGTTTTTCTGTCCTCCCTTTCTCTTCTCTTCGTTCTTCTCTGACCTTTCCCTGTCCGCTCTATCCCTGTTTTGACTCTGTCCCTTTCCATCTGCACTGCCTCCCCCCCCTCTCTCTTTATCCCCCGCCCCCCCTAATATCTCCACGTAAATCAGTAGGATCCTGTCACCCATCTGCCTTACCTTGGGGTGTAGATGGGAGACCAATGGCCTCTCCTTGCCCACCTCCAGGCAGCCCCAGGGATGAGGTGATGTGAGCGTGGGGCCCGTGAGTGGCCGGGGAGTCCCTCCTGCGCTCTCCGCCGCTGCTGCCGTCCACCGGCCCCTTCTTGCGGTGGATCCTGGAGTGGACAGCCACCTGCTGGTAGGTTCTGAAGGCCCGGCCACACTCGAGGCACTGGGCGTTCCTCTCGCCGGCTCCATCTGCCGCAGCCGGCCCGCACTGCTGCTTGCCGCTCCGGCCCGGCCTCGCCCGAGACATCTCGGCGCCCAGGCCCACTGACACCAGCTCCCAGGGGCCGGGCCTGCCCACCGTGGCCTCTCCTGCCCTGGCAGCTGCGGCTCGCAGCCGGGCCAGGCAGCCTCCGCCTGGGTAGGCCTGGGGCCCGGGGCCGTTGGCATGGCTGGGGTCGAGGGCCCGGGGCCTGTCATGGAACTTGCTTGCTGCCGCCGCCGCCGCCGGCTTTCCCAGGTGCACCTTCATATGGTTCTTGAGGAACCAGGCCTCCTTGAAGCGGCGCCCGCACATCCCACAACCATGCTCGAAGGAGTTCTTGTGCTTCCGCATGTGGCCCTTGAGGAACCAGGAACGGGTGAAGGCCTGCCCACACACGGGGCAGACGTAGGTGGAGGGGGCAGGCCGCGGGGCATCGACCTGAGGCAGGGGGCGGTGGGCCTTCTGAGTGTGCTCGGCCAGGCTGTGCTGCAGGGCGCTGGCAAAGGGGCACAGGCCACACTTATAGGGCCGGTGCAGGATTGCAGAGTGGCGCTCCAGCTCGGCTGCCTTGCGGAAACGCCCCTTGCAGGAGGAGCAGCGGAAGGTGGGGGGGCTGGACCGCTCCGGACCCTCCACCTGCCCCCGGGCAGGACGGCACGGCAACCCCCGCTGCACCGCCATCTCCTCCAGCTCCAGGAGCAGCCGGCTCTTCCCGGCCGGTGGCCCCTGGCTCTCCCCTCCCCTGCAGGGCTGCTGGCTCACCCCACCCCCAGGGGGCTTATGACTCTCCCCTTGCCCAGCTACCCGGTAACCCTCCTCTCCCCCAGCCCGTCTGTGATTCCCCCTTTCTCTGGGGGGCCCGATGCTCCCCTCTCTTCCAGGGGGCTCCACTCTCCAAGGGGTCCCATACCCTTCCCCTCCCTCCGGGGGCCCTTGCCTCTCTGGTTCCCCGACCAGCCCACAACCTTCCCTTCCCCCTGGGGCCCTGTGACCCTCCTCTTCCCTGACTTGCCTATAACGCTGCTCTCCCCCTGGGGATCCGTCCCACTCCCCTCCCACTACTGACCCATACCTCTCCCCTCCCCCTAGGGGCCCATGTGTCTCCCCTCCCCCTGGGGGTCTGTCCCCCTCCCTTCCCCCTGGGGATCCGTCCCACTCCCCTCCCACTACTGACCCATGCCTCTCCCCTCCCCCCGGGGGCCAGTGTGTCTCCCCTCCCCCTGCAGGTCCGTCCCCCTCCCCTCCCAATACCGACCCATGCCCCTCCCCTCCCCCTGGGGGCCCGTGCCTCTCCCCTCCCCCTGGGGGTACGTGCCCCTCCCCTCCCCCGACTGCCGTGTGGGTGCGGAGGTGAGTCTTGGTGCTGCCCGTGTGGACGCGGAGGTGAAGGGAGAGGATGCTGTTGAAACGGAAGCGCTTGCCGCAGATGAGGCAGGGGTACCTGGGGGCCTGCACCGCCCCTCCACTGACCCCGTCTGGCCGGGGGCTCCCCCCGGCACGGTTGAAGAAGCGCTGCAGGTCCAGGTCGCGGTACGCCAGCTCAGAGACGACCGCCGAGCTCAGGACATCTCCCTCAGGAGTTTCCCCGGCGCTGAGCTCCTGCCCAGACACTTCCCGGCATCCGAGAGACCCAGGGCTGAGTGAGGGAACGGCGCCGGAAGAAACTTCCATGTCCTGAAAGGAAGGGATGTGGAATTAGTGAAAAGTTAAAGCTCCCTCCGCACTGTCCCACCACACACACTCCCAGGGACAGGGTCAGACTCTCCCTCCACACACTCCTAGTGTGAATGAATGAGCTGCGGTCTGGGCAGCAGGGAATATTTCTAAGCTTGTTAGCCGTTTGCTTAAAAGTAGAACTGTGAGGTTCCGAGACTTCCAATGTACAGACTTGCTCTTTACCTGAGGTTAACAGTGGAGAGGCCTTCTCTTAATAAACATTTCTCCTCAGTATACAGGAGTAAGAGTACACCGCTGGACCCTTCAAAGTTTACATGGATTAAGGGGGACCTCATTGAAACTTACCGAATAGTGAAAGGCCTGGGTAGAGTGGATGTGGAGAGGATGTTTCCACTAGTGAGACCAGAGGGCACGTCCTCAGAATAAAAGGGCGTATCTTTACAAAGGAGATGAGGAGGAACTTCTCTAGTCAGAGGGTGGTGATCCTGCGGAATTCATTGCCACAGACGGCTGTGGACATCGTCAATGGATAGTTTTAAGGCGGAGATTGAAAGATTCCTGATTAGTGAGGATGTTAGGGGTTATGGGGAGAAGGCAGGAGAATGGGGTTGTGAGGGAAAGGTCGATCAGCACAAAACCACAAATACCCTCTCCTTGGAATAGCCTCAACATGTGAAGATCTAGCTCATTTAATATCTATTTAAGAAGAGACCCTGTTGCAGAAACTATCTTGTTAAACATTTTTTGTGAAGAGACACCCTTTCTAAATGGAGTGACTGCTGCTGTAAACAAGGTCTTCCTCATCAGAAAGGTCCCAATGGAGATACTGTCCCTGTACAAACCCAATAGTATGCAGGCCTCTATAGAAGAGATAATTTCTTCAAAAAGCAACTTTTAAAGAAGAGTACTTCTTCACAGAGCAAGTTTTTACATAGGCCGCTGACTGAGCTGTCTTTAACAGGAGTTTTTGACGAGGAGAGACAGGGGTCCACGATGGAGGGAGAATGACCATCTCTTTCACAGGGGTCTGTGACAGAGAGAGAGAGAGAGAGAGACTCCCTCTTCAATAGGGTTCCAGACAGGAGTTGTCTCCTCTGGGATTGGCTTCCTTTTGAACAGGCGTCGCTGACTGAAGGGCACCCTCCTTAGTAACTGGGATCCCTGATGGGCAGAGTTCACCCACTCTCTATCTGCCCGCTTCTCCCAAGAGGTTCTCGATACAGAGGCACCTACTTTAAGAGCCGTCTCGGTGATGGGACTGACCTAATTAAGTCGCAGAACGGAAGCGACCATCTTGATTCCTTCCGGGTGGAGACGGATTGGGGGGTGGGGGGGCTGTGAGGAAATAAAAATCCCGGACACGTACCCTCCCTACACTACACCACCCCGAGTTACCTTGTCATGGAGTTTATTTCAGCTTCACAGACAGTGTGTCATTTATACCAGGCTTGGCTAGGGACACACAGGCACAAAGGCAGCCCTTCTCCTGAAGGCCTCTGGGCGGACAATGCAGCCCTTCATAAGGCCCGAGGGGGGAGATAAGCCATGAAAGATGATGAATCCAGCTGATTCCCTTTCAGTCAGGGCATCCAGCCATGCATCTAATTGTTGGGGTGACTCTGATTCACACACTGGCACTGGTGTTTAACCCTTTCCCAACCTTTCCAAACAGATGCAGTCTCTTGCCCAGAGTAGGTGAACCGAGGACCAGAGGACATAGGTTTAAGGTGAAGGGGAAAGATTTAATAGGAATCTGAGGGGTAACCTTTTCACACAAAGGGTGGTGGGGGCATGGAACAAGCTGCCAGAGGAGGTCATTGAGGCAGGGACAAACAGGTACATGGATAGGTCAGATTTGGAGAGATATGGACCAAACGTGGGCAGGTGGGACTAGTGTAATTGGGACATGTTGACTGGTGTGGGCAAGTAGGGCCAAAGGGTCTGTTTCCAAGCTGCATATTCTATAACCCACTCCAAAATGTCCCCATGCTCCAACTCCAAATATATCTCCAATTCTCATGTATATTCTTCCTCTGTGCCGTGAGTGTCACCCTCAGGGGATTTAACCCATGCCAGCCTATGATCTGACTGGAATATAAAGGAAACTTTACCTTGTTTATAACCCCAGGCCTGGGAG
Source organism: Amblyraja radiata (assembly GCF_010909765.2). Classification (NCBI taxonomy): domain Eukaryota; kingdom Metazoa; phylum Chordata; class Chondrichthyes; order Rajiformes; family Rajidae; genus Amblyraja; species Amblyraja radiata. The sequence continues at coordinate 82,461 of NW_022630519.1, read as the reverse complement.
TGCATGACGGGTCGGTGTGTGGAGGGAGCTTCACCCTGTGTCTCACTCTGTCCCTGGGAGTGCATGACGGGTCGGTGTGTGGAGGGAGCTTCACCCTGTGTCTCACTCTGTCCCTGGGATATGTGACGGGACAGTGCGGAGGGAGCTTCACCCTGTGTCTCACTCTGTCCCTGGGAGTGCATGACGGGTCGGTGTGTGGAGGGAGCTTCACCCTGTGTCTCACTCTGTCCCTGGGATATGTGACGGGTCGGTGTGTGGAGGGAGCTTCACCCTGTGTCTCACTCTGTCCCTGGGATATGTGACGGGACAGTGCGGAGGGAGCTTCACCCTGTGTCTCACTCTGTCCCTGGGAGTGCATGACGGGTCGGTGTGTGGAGGGAGCTTCACCCTGTGTCTCACTCTGTCCCTGGGAGTGCATGACGGGGCAGTGTGTGGAGGGAGCTTCACCCTGTGTCTCACTCTGTCCCTGGGATATGTGACGGGTCGGTGTGTGGAGGGAGCTTCACCCTGTGTCTCACTCTGTCCCTGGGATATGTGACGGGGCGGTGTGTGGAGGGAGCTTCACCCTGTGTCTCACTCTGTCCCTGGGATATGTGACGGGTCGGTGTGTGGAGGGAGCTTCACCCTGTGTCTCACTCTGTCCCTGGGATATGTGACGGGGCGGTGTGTGGAGGGAGCTTCACCCTGTGTCTCACTCTGTCCCTGGGAGTGCATGACGGGGCAGTGTGTGGAGGGAGCTTCACCCTGTGTCTCACTCTGTCCCTGGGATATGTGACGGGTCGGTGTGTGGAGGGAGCTTCACCCTGTGTCTCACTCTGTCCCTGGGATATGTGACGGGTCGGTGTGTGGAGGGAGCTTCACCCTGTGTCTCACTCTGTCCCTGGGATATGTGACGGGTCGGTGTGTGGAGGGAGCTTCACCCTGTGTCTCACTCTGTCCCTGGGATATGTGACGGGGCGGTGTGTGGAGGGAGCTTCACCCTGTGTCTCACTCTGTCCCTGGGATATGTGACGGGTCGGTGTGTGGAGGGAGCTTCACCCTGTGTCTCACTCTGTCCCTGGGATAAGTGACGGGGCGGTGTGTGGAGGGAGCTTCACCCTGTGTCTCACTCTGTCCCTGGGATATGTGACGGGACAGTGCGGAGGGAGCATCACCCTGTGTCTCACTCTGTCCCTGGGATATGTGACGGGGCGGTGTGTGGAGGGAGCTTCACCCTGTGTCTCACTCTGTCCCTGGGATAAGTGACGGGACAGTGCGGAGGGAGCTTCACCCTGTGTCTCACTCTGTCCCTGGGAGTGCATGACGGGTCGGTGTGTGGAGGGAGCTTCACCCTGTGTCTCACTCTGTCCCTGGGATATGTGACGGGGCGGTGTGTGGAGGGAGCTTCACCCTGTGTCTCACTCTGTCCCTGGGATATGTGACGGGGCGGTGTGTGGAGGGAGCTTCACCCTGTGTCTCACTCTGTCCCTGGGATATGTGACGGGACAGTGCGGAGGGAGCATCACTCCATTTGGTGCCGACTCTTGCTCCGTCAGTCCATTGTCCTACATGTTGTGTTGCGGAAATGCTTCTGGTTGGAATTAGCTTTAAAATGAATTACCTGTGTGTCCTGGTCACATGCTTCACTTGGTGTTTCTGAGTCTCTGGTGGAAGCCTCTAGTGGGGTGAAGCAGCAGCCCCAGCGCGTCCCTCGTTGGCTCTGACTCCTGGGGAGCGCTCACGGAAGGTCCTGCATTACAACAGAGCGCAATAAAACAGCCGAACGGAGGCCCTCGCCTGGGCTGCACCAGCAAACCCTGGCCGATTGCTGGATGCCAGCTGGTGCACCACACCAGGCACCATCACCTCCAAACCACAACTCAGCATTAACCTGGGGTGCCTGCAGCTGCAACAATGGTTAGGAGGGAGGGAGAGGGTCTAGAGAAGGTGGGTGGATGGGATACAGGGAGAGGTGGGAGGGTGGGCGGTAGGGTGAGAGAGTGGGAGGGAGAGAGGGTTGGTCAGAGGTTGGGAGGGAAGGAGAGATTTTGATTTAAAAATGTGGTCTGGTTTCTTGTTTAGTTGGTAAGATTTTCGGCTAATATTATGATTAGGCTTTTGGCCTGTCTTCAATACGGCTAATTCTGCAATTGACAGGCTTTTTGGTCAGCTTCCTTATTAGGAGTTAGGGTTTTCTGAGTATTTTTTTAAATTCTCAGTAAATCAGTTACTGCTCAGGGTTTGAGACTTATTTCCTAGTTAAGTATTAGACATTGGCGTATTTCCAATTTCTGGAATTGTGAACTTGCCCTTGTCAGTTAACACACAACAAAAGCTTTTCACTGTACCTCGGTACACGTGACAATGAACTAAACTCAATTGTACAAGTTTGAAGATAGACACAAAGTGCTGGAGAAACTCAGCGGGACATACAGCATCTCTGGAGAGAAGGAATAGGTGATGTTTTGGGTCAATATCCTTCATCAGACTGATTCCTCTGGTAGTGGTCTGCTTTGGCCTGTCTCCCACCAGTGCTTTGGCCTTTATTCTCACAGTGGTAAAGCTCCTTTTGCTTGGCAGCTCGACCTCTCCTGCCTATTTCATGCGGCACGGTGGTGCAGCGGTAGAGTTGCTGCCTTACAGCGCCAGGGACCCAGGTTCGATCCTGACTACGGGTGCTGTCTGTATGGAGTTTGTACATTCTCCCTGTGACCGCGCGGGTTTTCTCCGTGTGCTCCAGTTCCCTTCCACACTCTAAAGTCTTTGGCTTTGGTAAAATTGTAAAATGTCCCTAGTGTGTAGGATAGTGCTAGTGTACGGACTCGGGCTTGTTTTTACATTGCATCTCTAAAGTCTAAAGTAAAGTTTCGATTAGTGGTTAGGCCTTTTGGCCTCAGCCCAATTTATGCAGTTTGGTTTCCTTTTGCACTAAGTAGTTAGGCCTCTCATCATATTTCCTCGGTCAGTAATGAAGCTTTTAGGAATAAAAAAAGAACTGTACATTTAGACCAAAGATGGACACAAAGTGCTGGAGTAGGTCAGCGGGTCAGGCAAGATCTCTGGAGAAAATGGATAGATGACGTTTCAGATGGCGACCCTTCTTCAGTCAGAGGACCAGTGACATTGTGGGGAATCCACAGCTGAAACTGATGGTTGTTGAAGCTCATCAACCATCTCAAATTCCCCCAAACCCCTGGATTAAATCCCAGCCTGTATCCCACTCCTGGGGGTCTCTTATCTTGTATATAACCCCCCGAAACCCTTGGATTACATCACATCGCCCGTTCTGTTACATTCTCATTCTCTCAATATCATACACTCATTTAAATATCTGTGTACTGTAAACGGCTCGATTGTAATCATGTATTGTCTTTCTGCTGACTGGTTAGCACGCAACAAAAGCTTTTCCCTGTACCTCGGGGCACGTGACAATAAACTAAACTCATTGTTTAAGAAAGAACTGCAGATGCTGGAAAAATCGAAGGTAGACAAAAATGCTGGAGAAACTCAGCGGGTGAGGTAGCATCTATGGAGCGATGGAATAAGTGACGTTTCGGGTCGAAACCCTTCTTCAGACTGGTGGGGCGGGAAGAAGAAAGGAAGAGGCAGAGACAGTCTGATGAAGGATATTGACCCAAAACATCACCCATTCCTTCTCTCCAGAGATGCTGTATGTCCCGCTGAGTTTCTCCAGCACTTTGTGTCTATCTTCAAACTTGTACAAGCAAAATATGAGGTGCTGCTCCTCCATTTGCGGTGGGACTCACTCTGGCCATAAACTAAACTCATTTTGTTTGCTTCCTCTCTCAGGTTGTGGGTTCTACAATGAACGCTGGATAAATGCTGGGACTCACCCTTGTTCAATGTGATCAGTAGGCCGATCGGGCAGCAGTCTCGATGACCAGTCCAAGGTCCTCACTAACTGCACGATCGGATGGCTCAGGGCAATCCCATTCGCTGTCATGAGGAAGAGTAGGAAAGGTTTTTGCACAACAATATTTATCGTAGAACTAGCATCACTAAGCACGGTTAGACAGTGCGATGAAGCTTGGCTTCATCGGTCAGAGCAATGAGTAAAGGAGTTGCAACGTTATATTCGAGCGATACAGACGTAGGCGAGACCACACCTAGAGAATAGTGTATAGTTCTGGTTGTGCTAATCGAGTCAGAGTGATACAGCATGGAAACAGGCCCTTCAGCTCAACTTGCCCACACCGGCCAACATGTCCCATCTACACTAGTCCCACCTGCCCATGTTTGGCACATATCCCTCCAAATCTGTCCTATTAATGTACTTTTCTGCTTCTTAAATGTTGGGATAGTCCTTGCTTCAACTACCTCCTCTGGCAGCTTGTTCCATATACCCACCACCCTTTCTGTGAAAAAGTTACCCCTCAGATTCCTATTACATCTTTTCCCCTTCACAAACCTATGTCCTCTGGTCCTCGATTTACCAACTCTGGGCAAGAGATTCTGTGCTTCTACCAGGTCTATTCCTCCTTCTCCCACCCAGGAGGGCGAGGGCAGTGCGTGTGGGGATACGGGAATCACTTTCCGGGAAAACAAGTTCATAAGTGATAGGAGCAGAATTAGCCCATTCAGCCCATCTAGTCTACTCCGCCTTTCAATCATGGCTGATCTATCTTTCCCTTCTAACACCCTTCCCTTCCCTCCTGCCTTCTCCCCATAACCCCCGACACCCGTACTAATCAAGAATCTGTCAATCTCCACCTTAAAAATATCCATTGACGTGGCCTCCACAGTCGTCTGTGGCAAAGAATTCAATAGATTCACCACCCTCTGACTAAAGAAATTCCCCCTCGTCTTCTTTCTAAAAGTACATCCTTTAATTCTGAGACTATGGCCTCTGGTCTTAGGCTCTCCCACTAGTGGAAACATCCTCTCCACATCCACTCTATCCAGGCCTTTCACAAGCTGGCCGTTCCCTCACTGACCCAGTCTGACAGCGCTGTGGAGCACCTTCACTCCCTGTAGAGGAAGGTCTATATAAATCCAGTCTCTGTCCCTGTGTGGTCATCTCTCCCCACCTATATTCTCCTGTCTTTTGTTACCTGACAGCCAGATGCTCTGTTGCAGTCTCCCCCTTTCTCAATATCTGCTGCTCTGCTTCATAATCTCTCTGTCAATATCTGTTTGCCTGTGACATTCTGCATCAGTCACATCCTCTCTGTCTCTGGCACGCACTAATCCTGCAATCAATACCTTTGCATCCAGTTATATTTTGCCTCTTTATTCTGGCTCTTTTAGATGATCATCTCAGATGTGTACGGCCTCTGCAAAAAGTGAGACCGGCTGCAATCAATAACCCCCCCCCTCCCCCCCCCCCAAAACTGTCAATGTGTCAGATCTCCCCGCTCCCTCCTTCCCTGCCCCCTCCATTATTTGTCAATAGCTCTGTAAAGCGCACTTCCTGTCGTATTTTCTCCCCGGATTCTATCTGCTTGCCAACTCCCTCCTTTCTAATCACCATCACCATCACCATCTCCCCTCCCCAGGCGAGGCCACCCCCCCCCCCCCCCATCTCCGACCGGCCCCTTTATCTGTCTATTTATCCAGCCATGCGTGTAATGATCGGATCGAGTGATTCTTTAGTCGATCACCATGCAGAGCAAGCAATGGTGATGTGGGTGCCGGAGCAGGAAATGGTTGGATGCAACACTTCAGTTGGGGGGGGGGTGTTGTGGTTATGGGACATCAAGAAGCACACCTAATGAGCGCAGAGGATGGACATTTGGAAGCAGTAGAGTTGCTGCCTCACAGCGCCAGCGACCCAAGTTTGATCCTGACGAGGGGAGCTGTCGGCATAGAGTTTGCACGTTCTTCCTGTGACAGTGTGGGTTTTCTCCGGGTGCTCCGGTTTCCTCCCCCACCACAAAGACTTGCAGTTTATAGGTCAATTGGCACCTGTAAATTCTCCCTAGTGTGTAGGATAGAGCTAATGCACAGGTGTTTGTTGGTCAGTGTGGACTCGGTGGGCCTGTTTCCGCACTGTATCTCCAAAATTAACTAAACAACCCAAGATATGTTTCAATCCCAAACTTTCCCTTTTTAGACTTTAGTTACAGCGTGGAAATAGGCCATTCGGCCCACTGAGTCCACGCCGACCAGCGACTAGCACTATTGTACATACTAGGGACAATTCACAATTTTTTTACCAAAGCATATCTGTACGTCTTTGGGATGTGGCAGGAAACCGGAGCACCCAGAGAAAACCCACACGGTTACGGAAGGTACAAACTTCGTACAGACAACACCCGTAGTCAGGATCGAACCCGCGTCTCTGGCGCTGTGAAGCAGCAACTCTACTGCTGCGCCACCGTGCCTGTCCAATTTGATTGAAAATTCTTTGAAGAGGCAATGTAGATGCCATGGACAGGTGGGCCGAAGGGCGTGTTTCCTCCCCTAACTCCAACCTCTCTCCATTCATGGTAGTGTGTGCTCTCCCAGGCCAATAGGCCAGCATCGAGGCCCGGATACACTCAGTCAGATCCGTGTGGTTTGCACCACATTCCCAAAATGGCCACGCTATTCCGAGCTCTATCACGGGAAAGGTATGACAGTGGAAATAATTTATGGATGCACTGAGTTGAGCAGGCTGGACATTATTCCGTTATTAGCACAGGAGGATGATGGGTGAATTTATTGAGGTGTAGGAGATGGGATGAAGAGGAATTTCTTTAGTCAGAGGGTGGTGAATTTGTGGAATTTCTTGCCAGACGGCTGTGGAGACCGCCATTGGGTATTTTTATAGCGGAAACTGACAGGTTCTTGATTAGTGCGGGTGTCAAGGGTTATGGGGCGAAGGCAGGAGAATGGGGTTGAGAGGGAGAGATAGATCAGCCATGATTGAATGGTGGAGTAGTGTCGATGGGCTGAATGGCCTAATTCTGCTGCTTGACTTATGAAGGTGGAAAAGAGCATGAAAGGGATAGACAGGGTGAATGTAGTGTTTCACCCAGAGTAGGGGAATCAAGTACCAGAGGACATAGGTTTAAGGTCAGGGGAAAAGATGAGCGAGTGTGTGCAAGGGGGAGGGGGTGTGTGTACGAGGGGGAGGCAGAGTGAGAGGTGTACAAAGAGGAGGTGTGTAGGAGGGGGAGGGTGCGTGGGTGCGTACAAGTGTATTTATGTGTGAACGAGTTTGCGTATATGTGTGAAAGAGTGTGTGTGTGTGCGAGTGTGTGTGTATGTACGTGTGAAGGAGTGTGTGTGTGTGCGTGTATGTACGCGAAAGAGTGTGAGTGTGCGTGAGGGTGTGCATCCGAGGAGCCTGTGTGTGAGAATGTTTGTGCATTGAGGGAGATAGAAACGGTGAGATTGAGGGAAGTGAGAGGGCGAGTGCATGTGTTAGGGAGGGAACGTGCCTGAACGCCCGTGGGTAACGGAGTCTGTGGGAGGGAGATTGTGTGTGCAAGAGGGTTTGTATGTGTTGGTGTGTGTGAGGGAATGCATGATTGTGAGTGTGTGTGTGTGTGTGTTGAGGGGAAGTGTGAGTGCGGGGGCAAATGAGTGTGTGTAGGGGAGTGCACAATGGAGTTTGCGTGGGAGAGTTTGTACGAGTGAAGGAGTTGTACAAATACCACCCCACCCTTTGACCTCCATTGAAAAAAAAAACATTTTTTTTCTCCGATTGGTGCAGACTGTCACAAGTATCTTCGACCTGACATTAAACAACAGATTTAAGCATCCCATTCTCCTGTGCCTTTGCACACAGAGAGGCAGACATATCACATCGGGGCAGACAGGGAGGGAGGGAGAGGGGGGGGGGGGAAGGGGGGGGGGGGGGGGGAGGGAGAGAGAGGGAAAAAGAGAGAGACCGGGTGCAGTTACCATCTTTCAACTTTGCGAAGAGGAGGGAGAAAATACACATCAAAATAAATCTTAGCAAAGCCTTCCGAAACTTGCCCGGGAGGGGGAGGGAGGGGGTTATTTTAGGAGGGGGAGAGGGAGGGAGGGAGGGAGGGAGAGAGAGAGAGGAAGGAAATGATACTCACAGTGATAGCGCCAAGACAGAGTGATTAACAAGCGCGTCACACTTACGTTTTGTTTTGTTAGCTGTTGCATTGCCAATTAAGACATATCAGAAAGAGCGTAGTCTGTCATCAGTCACACACACACCCTACCAGCCTTCTTTCACTGCCTTCCTTGCCTTTCACCTGCTTCTTAAGGACACCATATCCCCACCCCCAAAAGCTCACACACACAGGTTTCATTCATTCTTGGCCCCTGTAGTACTAATTCCAAAACATTATCTATCTATTTTTAGGTGGCATCTCTCTCTCTCTCTCCCTCTCTCTCTCTCTCGTCTATTGTGGCATCAATATTCCTGGCTCGATAGCATTTTTGTTTAAATTGTGACTTTTATTTTAAGATATTCTTTCTCCCCAAAACCGATCATGCGAATTACTTTTGGGAGTTGAGTTAATCCCTCTTCCCTCCCGCCCTCTCTTCTCTCCCCGTCCTTCACTGGAGGGTTGAAAAGGATTTTGTTGTGTGCGCGTTTTGAAATCGATCCAACATGCAGGAGTTTCATCAGTGAATGCTCCAGATTAAACAGGATTACTGAGAAGCAGAGGGCAATAAGGGGCACAAGGAAGAGAGGGGGGATGGAGAGGGCGTCTGAAGAAGGGTCTCAACCTGAAACGTCACCTATTCCTTTTCTCCAGGAATGCTGCCTGACCCGCTGAGTTACTCCAGCTTTTTGTGTCTATCTTTGGAGGGAAATGGGGCGGGGGGAAGATCAGTGGTTGGTGAGCATTACTACCCTTGACTGGGCTGTTTATGACAAATTACCATCATGCAAGAAAGCCTCACAATGCCAGAGACCCCGGTCCGATCCAGACTACGGGTGCTGTCTGTGTCTGCTTGCACGTTCTCCCTGGTGCTCCGGTTTCCCCCCACGTCCCAAAGACGTGCCCGTGTGGGTTAATTGGCACTCTGTAAACTGCACCTAGTGTGTAGAGAGTGAATGAGAAAGTGGGATAGCAGGGTTAGTGTCAACAGATGGTCAGAGTGGACTTGGTGGGCCAAAGGGACAGTTTCCAAGCTGTATCCCTAAACTAATCTGTATCTCTAAAATACTACCGGTGCTGGGAATCTGAAATAAATGAATGTGTTTGAAGCACTCAGCACCATCTGTGGAGAAAGAAACAGAGACAATGCTTTAGCTCGATGTTGAAACCTATGCCCCCTGCCTCAATAGACAATAGACGCAGGAGTAGGCTATTCGGCCCTTCGAGCCAGCACCACCATTCACTGTGATCATGGCTGATCATCCACAATCAGTGCAGGCTGACCTTGACAGCAAATTAAATCACGTTTACATACAACACGCACACCGTGTTTTTATTTATATGTGTGTGTATATTCAAACTTTTGATGCAAAAAATGGACATGGTTTAAGCACAGAGTTTTATATAAATAAATGTACAATTAACTGCACGGTATAAACAAGTTGTTATATACACAGTACATTTCAACGCTCCTCATTCTTACAACTATAATTCTGAACAAAGTGTATATATAAATATTTACCTTTTCATCTGAAATAAAGCTGGTAGAGCTGCTGCCTCATAACGCCAGAGACCTGGGTTCGATCCTGACCTCGGGTGCTGTCTGTGTGCAGTTTGAGCATTCTGCCTGTGTCTGCGTGGGTTCCCTCCAACATCCCAAAGGGATTGTAGGTTAATTGGCCTCTGTGAATTGCCCCTAGTGTATAGGGAGTGGATGCAAGTAATGGGATAACATAGAACCAGTGTGAACGGATGTTTGATGGACTTGGTGGGCCATAGGGCCTAGTTCCATGCTTTATCTGTTTTTAAAATCAGGAATTGCTGGAAGCACTCAGCGGGCACAGCAGTAGAGTTGCTGCCTTACCGTACCAGAGACCTGGGTTCGATCCTGACTACGGGCGTTATGCACACCTCCAGATTCAGGAACAGTTTAATCCCAGCTGTTATCAGGCAACTGAACTGTCCTACCGCAACCAGAGAGCAGTCCTGAACTACTATCTACCTCATTGATAGACCCTTGGACTATCTTTGATCGGACTTTACTGGCTTTACCTTGCACAAATGTTATTCCTTTTTCATGTATCTGTACACTGTGAATGGCTCGATTGTAATCATGTATTGTCTTTCCGTTGGCTGGTTGGCACACAACCACAAGCTTTTCACTGTACCTCAGTATACGTGATGATAATAAACTAAACTGAACTGTCTGTACAGAGTTTGCACGTTCTCCCCATGCTCCAGTTTCCTCCCACAATCCAAAGACTACCGGTTTGTACATGTCTATATCTCTATCTTCCCGTTCCAGTGACTTTGTCTGAAGAAGGGTCTCGACGCAAAACGCCACCCATTCATTCTCTACAGAAGTTGCCTGTAACCCGACCAATGTCTCGCTGAGTTACTCCAGCATTCTGCGTGTCTCGTAGGTTTGTAGGTTAATTGGCTTTGATACATTGTAAAAATGTTCCTGGTATGTAGCAAATTGTTAGTGATCATTGGTCGGCGGGAACTCGGTGGGCCAAAGGACCTGTTTCCGGCTGTATTTTTAAAGTCTAAAGTAAAGTCTCAAGGTCAGGCAGCAACTGTGGTAAGTTTCAATGAGATTCCCCCTCATCCTTCTAAACTCCAGCCGGTACAGGCCCAGTGCCTTCAAGCGCTCATCGTACGTTAACCCAATCATTCCTGGGATCATTCTCGTAAACCTCCTCTGGACCCTCTCCAACACCAGCACATCCTTCCTCAGATATGGGGTCCAAAACAGCTCACAATACTATAAATATGGTCTAGCCAGTGTCTTAGAGAGGAGCTATTGCAGACTACATGGCAACGGTATTCATGTGGTCAATGGGCAGCCATCACCTCGCATGCTTTTTTTTTTAGAGATACAGCGCGGAAACAGGCCCTTTGGCCCACTGAGTCCGCACCAACCAGCGATCCCCGCACATTAACATTATCCTACACACATTAGGGATAATTTACACATACACCAAGCCAATTAACCTACATACCTGTACGTTTTTGGAGTGTGGGAGGAAACCAAAGATCTCGGAGAAAACCTACACGGTCACGGGGAGAACGTACAAACTCCGCACTGACAGCACGCATAGTCAGGATCGAACCCGGGTCTCCGGCGCTACAAGCGCTGTAATGTAGCAACTCTACCGCTGAGCCACCGTGGCCGCCCATGCTCTGTCGCTGTCTCCACCCCTCCTCCTCCTACCAGAAATGTCGACCGTCCCTCTGCCTCCACAGATGCTTAGTTCCTTCAGCAGTCATAGAGTCATACAACATGGAAACAGGCCCTTTGGCCCAACTTGCCCACATCAACCAACATGTCTCACATGCACTAGTCCCGCCTGCCGCTGTTTGGTCCATATCCCTCTAAACCTGTCCTATCCATATACCTGTCTAAATGTTTCTTAAACGTTGTGATAGTACCTGCCTCAAATACCCCCTCCGACAACGCGTTTCATACACCCACCTAAATTTGTGAGAAAAAGTTACCTCTCAGGTTCCAATTAAATCATTCCCCCCTCACCTTAAACCTATGTCCTCTAGTTCTCGATTCCCCTACTCTGAGCAAGAGACTGTGCATCTACCTGACCCTATTCCTCAGCAACTTGGTCCAATTTGGCCCAGATCTCTCTAAACCTTTCCTACCTGTCCAACTGTCTTTTAAACTCTGTAATTGTACCTGCCTCAACTACCTCCTCTGGCATGTACCCACCACCCTATGTGGAAAACTGCCCCTAAGATCTCCTTTCCATCGTTTCCCTCACTTTAAACCTGTGCTCTCTACTTTTACACTCTCCTATCTTCTCAGGATGCCCAAGAGGGAGTAACAAGACAATGTAGTGTCTTTTGCCGATTCATGACATCCCCAGCTTGTGGCCGTCCAAAATGGGGAAGGGGGATCTGGGAAAAGGCACAGAGATTCTCCCTTCAGGAGATGGAGGAGGCTGTGTAACTCAAAGGTTCGTTATTTGTCACAAATGCCACTGGACAGTGAAATTCAAAGTCCAATCGGCCTGTATGATCGATGGACTGGCGCAGTTCGCATGAACTGACATCCCTCTCCTCGCCCGGCCATCGTTTTGTCCCGGGATGCCTACTGCAGCCGACCTTGAAGGCTCTGCAGGCTGTACCCCGGTTCACCCTTCTACCGGCCCACTCCTCGCGCCCGATGTCTCCCACCCGCATATGCCTTTGAGCGGAGTACTGGTCAGTACCCGTGATGGACCGGACAGTGTCCACCACTTTGTGTAATCTCCTTCACACCTGGGCATTCAAGTTGCCGAGTTGGGTCGTGACGCAGTCAATACACTCGCTACTGCGCACTTCTCTGAGTTTATGTGGAAGCTGTGCGGAAACGGCGTCCATTTGCCTTGTGGGGAGGCAGTGCCACAGAAAAGTGATCCAACCCCTCTCTCCACCCCCAGTAAAATGGCGGCCTCTCACCCACAGCCAAAATCCTGCCCGATCTTGCCCTCTCATCCATTCCCTCTAACAATGCGAGCCCCTGGCCTGCGGGCCTATTGTGCTCATCTGAAGGACGTGTTTCAATTTATTAATCTTATGCTAATTTTGATCACTGTGGCAACCGGCTTCTTAAAGGCCCGTTTGAAGTTGCCCACTCCCCTAGTGCGCTGCATGCCAGCTTCCCTTTCAATCCCTTTCCCTTTCAAGAAATCTGCTCTGCTTTTCAAAAAAATAAATCTGTCGCGCTCTCTTATCTCAACCATCACTATTCTCATGGTAATCGGTTACCTTCTGAGGTTATTGAAAGGCTATGATAAAGCGCGCTGGTCCAGATTCATCTCCCCATTATATGTGAGAGGGAGAGGGATGGGGAGGGAGAGATGCAACGGGAAACAGAGTGGCAGGGAGAGAGGCAGGGTAGAAATAAAAAGGGAAAGAGATAGAAATAGAACGAGAGGGGCTGGGTCAGATAAAGATAGTGTATGCTGGAGAGGACAAGAGATGACATACAAATGAGGAAGAGTGAGAGAGGTCAGATGATAGAGGCAAGGGGGGGGGGGCAGGGAGAGAATCGTGATGAGGAGAGGGAGAGATAATAACAGAGAGAGGGGTTGAAACAAAGGGAGAGAATACAGAGGGGAAAACAGAGATAAATAGACAGAAATAGCTAAACAGATAGACACCAAGAGACTGAGAAACCATCCTAGGGATAGAGAGAAATATGGGGATAAGTGTGTGGAAAGGAGGAGGTCAGGGAGAATTAACCAAAATACCGACAAGATGATAGATTGGATCTTCTCTGAAGCCTCAGAGTCTGAGGGGAAACCAGATAAAAACCTATAAAATTATGAGATGTAGAAATTCTAAGACTTTTTCCCCCCAAAGTGGAAATGTAAAATAATGTAGGCCATATATTTAAGGTGAGAGAGGAGAGAAAATAAATGTGCTGGGCAGGTTTTTTTTATAGAGAGGGAGAAGGATGATGGAATGCGCTACCAGCGATAGCGGTGGAGGCAGATGCAATCGTGACGATCAAAAGAGAGGCTTTTAGACGGGCACATGGATATAGATGTGCAGGGAATGGAGGGACATGTAGGCAAAGGAGATTAGTTTAAATTGGCATCATGTTTGTCACGACATCTTGGGCTAAAGGCCCTGTTCCTACGATTACAATGTGTAGGATGCGGAAATGGAGCAAGAGGGGGCGGATCAGAGAGGAGATGTATGTTGGAGAGGACAGGAGAGATGAAAACAGAAATCACGTACAAATGAGGGACGGAGGGAGGTCAGAGATAGAAATGTAGAAAAGTGGGTGGAGTCAGGGGAGATTGAAATAGTACAAAAACAGGCCCTTCGGCCCACCGAGTCCACTTAGACCATATACTAGTTCTATCCTACACACTAGGGACAATTTACAGGTGCCAATTAATCTACAAATCTGCATGCCTTTGAGATGTTGGAGGAAACCGGAGCACACGGAGAAAACCCACGCGGTCACAGGGAGAACGTACAGACAGCACCCAAAGTCAGGATCAAACTCGGGTCTCCGGCGCTGTGAGGCAGGAACTCTACTGCTGCCCCACTGTGCCGCCCCTGATAAATAATGGGGCTAGGGAAAGGGGTAGAAGGAAAGAGTGAGAGTGAGAAGTGAGAATAGACAGGATAAAAGGACGTAGTGCAATAGGGGCCAGCATGACAAAATGAAGCAGAGCGAGAGAAAGCATAAGAAGCAAAAAGACAAATATAATCGGAGACATGCTTAGATACGGCAATACTCTACTGGACTGTTTGTAAAAGAATTTCACTGTGCGTTTGCACGTGACAATAAAAGCACCATTGAATATGATGGTGGCATTGAGGTGGCACAGTGGCGCAGTGCAGGAGTTGCTGCCTCACAGCGCCAGAGACCTGGGTTCGATCCTGACTACGGGGTGCTGTCTGTACGGAGTTTGAACGTTTTTCCCCGTTACCTGCGTGGGTTTGCGCCGGTATCTCTGGTTTTTGCCCACACTCCAAACACATGCAGGTTTGTAGGTTAAATGGCTTGGTAAAATTGTAAGTCTTAGTGTGTGTGGGATAGTGTTAGTGTGCGGGGATGACAGGTCGACGCAGACACGGTGGTCAGAAGGGCCTGTTTCCACACTGAATCTCTAAACTATTTTTTATATAGGCACATGGGTATGCAGGGAATGGAGTGATATGGATCACATGCAGGCAGTGGAGACTAGTTGCGCACGGACACTGTGAGCTGAAGTGCCTGTCTCGCACTGTTCTCTGTGCACCATTCCCTTTTGAAAACACACGTCTACTCCAGGAATGGGGACATTACTTGCACTGTCAACATTCACTATCCATCCCTAATTGCACCTCTGAATTCAGGAGTGGACAAATGCACAGATCCCATCTGGATATGTTGGGGGAATGCGGGGCAGGTTTCCTCCATTGAAGGGCATCGACGAGCTGGAAGGATTTTTATGACAATCCTGGACGGGGCGAAGAATATAAAAACGGCAGGAGAGATTCACCAGGATGTTGCCTGGGTTGGAAGACTTTAATTACGGTGAGGGATCGGACTGTTCAGGTTTGTCTTGCGAAGGAGGCTGAGGGTAGACCTGATGGAATTCTACATGTTTAGGAGAGGCCTGTATAGTCAGAATCGTTTCAAGGGAAGAGGTCTAAAACAAGAGGGTGCAGGTTTCAAAAGTGGGAAAAAGGTTTTTTAAAAGGGATCCGAGGTGTGTTTTCCACACAGAGAATGGTTCTTACCTGGAACCTGCTGCCAGAGGAGTTCATAGAGTCATACAGTGTGGAACCAGGCCCTTTGGCCCAAGAAAACAAACTCAATTATTTCAAGAGGGCTTGTATACAAAAACAGGGATGCAATGCTGAGGCTCTATAAGGCATTGGTAAGGCCGCGTTTGGAGTTTTGTGACCAGTTTTGGGCACCGTATCTGAGGAAGGATGTGCTGGCTCTGGAGGGGGGTCCAGGGGAGGTTTACAAGAATGATCCCAGGAATGAATAGGCACTGGGCCTGTACTGGCTGGAGTTTATAAGAATGAGGGGGGACCTCATTGAAATGTACAAAATAGTGAAAGGCTTGGATAGAGTGGATGTGGAGAGGATGTTTCCACTAGTGAGAGAGTCTAGGACTAGAGGTCGTAGCCTCAGAATTAAAGGATGTTTTTTTAGGAAGGAGATTAGGAGAAATTTCTTTAGTCAGAGGGTGATGAATCTGTGGAATTCTTTGCCACAGATGGCTGTGGAGGTCAAGTTGGTGGATATTTTTTACGGCAGAGATAGATAGATTCTTGATTAGGGTGTCAGAGGTTATGGGGAGAAAGCAGGAGAATGGGGTCAGGAGGGAGAGATAGATCAACCATGATTGAATGGCGGATTAGACTTGATGGGCCGAATGGCCTAATTCTACTCCTATCACTTATGACATAACTTGCCCACACCAACCACCATGTCTCGTCTACACCAGTCCCCCCGCCTGCATATGGCCCATATCCTTCTAAACCTGTCCTATCAATGTACCTGTCTAAATGTTTCTTAAAACGTGCATTAGTATCTTCCTCAACTACCTCCTCTGACAGCTCGTTTCAGACACCCACCAACCTTTGTGTGAAAAAGTTACCCCTCAGGTTCCTATTAAATCTTTCCCCCCTCACCTTAAACCTATGTCCTCGGATTCTCGATACCCTTACTTTGAGCAAGAGACTCTGTGCATCTACCCGATCTATTCCTCTCATGATTTTGCACATCTCTGTAAGATCACCACACATCCTCCTGCGTTCCAAGGTATAGAGTCCCAGCCTGCTGAACCTCTCCCTATAGCTCACACCCTTGAGTCCTGGCAACATCCTTGTAAATCTTCTCTGTACCCATTCCAGTTTGACAACATCTTTCCTGTAACATGATGCCCAGAACTGAACACAATACACTAGATGCGGCCTCACCATTGTCTAATATAACTGTAACATGACCTCCCAACTTCTATACTCAACACTCTGACTAATGAAGGCCAATGTGCCAAAACCCTTTTTGGTCATCCTATATGTGACGCCACTTTTGAGAGAACTTGTACCTGTACTCCTGGATCCCTCTGCTCTACAACACTTCCCAAGGCCCTACCATTCACTGTGTAGGTCCTGCCCATGTTAGACGTCCCAAAATGCAACACCTCACATTTTATAGTTGCCAGAGGAGTTGGCGGAATCAGATAGTCACTGCATTTAAGATGTGTTTAGACTGCGACTTATATAGGCGATGTGCAGAAGGATACGAGCAAATGTATACTGGCAAAAAGGATAGCCTGAACATGATGGGCCGAAAGGCCTGTTTCGGTGCTGTGCATCTCCATGAAGATATAACCACTCGTTTCAATGTCACTATTGCTGAGACTGGCTTTAATCCCACATTTTTCTAATTAATTGCCAGTACCGCCTACACCCCTTGAGCAAATATATGAAAACAGGGAATTAGCAGTTCTCATTAGCTCCCTCCATCCCTGTTCCACACAACCCAGGCCTCAGGCAGGCGGCCTTGTTTGTGCTTTGTTAGCCTGCAGCCTGCTCCCTGACTGCCCCCTAATGGTGAAGAGTTGCAGGTCTCACTGGGTGCTGAGCAGCTACCTCTGCTGGCGACATGAAGGTAGCGACACCTTCTTTCCCAAGACTTCACCAGCTAAACGAGGAAGCCACAGCCGAAAGAGTGATGCCGAGAGAAAGATGCAGTGTGGATGGGGGGAGTATATGTTCATAGGTGATAGGAGCGGAATTTTGCTATTGCACCTTATTCTTAAAATGTGGCCCCTGGTTCTGGACTTCCCCAACATCGGGAATATGTTTCCTGCATCTAACGTGTACAATCCCTTAATAATTTAATATGTTTTTATAAGATCCCCTCTCATCCTAAATTCCAATGAATACAGGCCCAGTCGCTCCATTCTTTCATCATAGTCCCGCCATCCCGGGAATTAACCTGGTGAACCTACTCTGCGCTCCCTCAATAGCAAGAATGTCCTTCCTCAAATTAGGAGACCAAAACTGCACACCATGCTCCTGGTGTGGCCTCACCAGGGCCCTGAATAACTGCAGAAGGACCACTTTGCTCTGATACTTAACTCCTCTCGTTATGAAGGCCAACATGCCATTAGCTTTTTTCACTGCACCTGGAAAGACTGCTTATGTCCTTGAATGGAGTTAAGTGGGGAGGTAAAGCGACAAGTGTAGCGGTTGCAAGGGAACGTGCCAGGAGAGGCGGTGGTTTGGGTGGGAAGGGACGAATTGACCAGGGAGTTACAGAGGGAACGGTCTCTGCGGAAAGCAGACAGGCGAGGAGATGGAAAGATGTGGCCAGTGGTGGGATCCCGTTGGAGGTGGCGAAAATGTCGGAGGATTATTTGTTGTATGTAAATTTTTGTCTTATGCAAATTTTTGTTTTATGTAAATTTTTCTCTTATGCAAATTTGCTAATGTTACTTTTAATTCCCTCATCTAAATCATTGATGTATATTGTAAATAGCTGTGGTCCTAGCACCGAGACTTGCGGTACGCCACGTCACTGCCTGCCATTCTGAAAGGGACCCGTTAATCCCTACTTTTTGTTTCCTGTCTGCCAACCAATTTTCTATCCATGTCAGCACTCTACCCCCAATACCATGTGCTCTAATTTTGCCCACTAATCCCCTGTGTGGAAACTTATCAAAGGCTTTCTGAAAGTCCAGGTACACTACATCCACTGGCTCTCCCTTGTCCATTTTACTTGTTACATCCTCAAAAAACTCCAGAAAATTAGTCAGGCATGATTTCCCCTTTGTAAATCCATGCTGACTTTGACCGATCCTGTTACTGCTATCCAAATGTGCCGCTATTACATCTTTGATAATCGACTCCAGTATTTCCCCACCACTGATGTCAGGCTAACTGGTCTATAATTCCCTGCTTTCTCTCTCCCTCCTTTCTTGAAAAGTGGGATTACATTAGCTGCCCTCCAATCCACAGGAACTGATCCAGAATCTATAGAACATTGTAAAATGATCACCAATGTGTCCACGATTCCTAAGGCCACCTCGAGTACCCTGGTATGCAGACCATCAGGCCCTGGGAGTTTATCAGCCTGCAGTCTACCCAACATAATTTCCTGACTAATGTGAATTTCCTTCAGTTCCTCCGTCACCCTAGGTCCTCTGTCCGCTAGTACATCTGGGAGATTGTTTGTGTCTTCTTTAGTGAAGACAGAACCGAAGTACCTGTTCAACTCGTCTGCCATTTCCTTGTTCCCCATAATAAATTCACCTGTTTCTGTCTTTAAGGGACCCACATTTGTCTTAACTATTTTTCCCCTCTTCACATACCTAAAGAAGCTTTTACTATCCTCCTTTATATTCTTGATTAGCTTACCTTCGTACTTCATCTTTTCTCCCCGTATTGCCTTTTTAGGTACCTTCTGTTGATCTTTAAATGTTTCTCAATCCTCTGGCTTCCCGCTCATCTTTGCTATGTTATACGTCTTCTGCCTTACATTCTGCTATACATTCTTCTGCCTTCTCCCAATAACCCCCGACACCCATACTAATCAAAAATCTATTTATCTCTGTAGTAAAAATATCGACGAATTCCACAGATTCACCACCCTCTGACTAAAGAAATGTCTCCTCATCGCCTTCCTAAATGAATGTCCCTTTTATTCTGAGGCTGTGCCCTCTAGACCTAGACTCTCCCACCAGTGGAAACATCCTCTCCACATCCATTCTTTCTAGTGATGAGAAGGAATAACGTGGTAGTTAGAGAGTTGGACTGTAAACACAAGAGACTAGCTGGAAGAACAGCATTTTATATTCTGTTTGGCCAGCCTACAATCCAACAGCATGAAGACCGAACTCTCGTTTAGATATCCCCCATTCCATCCCCCCCCCCCGCTACTTCCCTGTGTACCAATGCACCATTGTGTGCCCTCATGGGCTACATGTTGCAGTATAGTGTTATCATCTGACACCAGCACGAAGGACAGTGTGCTGCCAATGGATTACTGCTGGCCGTGGATACAATCTTATAAAGTTTGAGTGTGATCTAAGAAGTAATTTAAAAGATGATGACTTCAGACTTTAGAGATACAGCGTGGAAACGGTCCCTTCGGCCCACAGTCCGTGCCGACCAGCACTACCACTGTTCTACACACAAAGGACAAAATTGACAATTTACACAAGCCAATCAACCTACAAACCTGTACGAATTTGGAGTGTGGGAAGAAACCGGAGCATCCGGAGAAATCCCATGTGGTCACGGGGAGAAGGTGCAAACTCCGTACAGGCACGATTGAACCCATGTCTCTGGCGCTGTGAGGCAGCAGCTCCACCATTGTGCCACCATACCTGTGGTAAAGATTCGAGTTTCCTCCGTTCTGAGAAAAGACTGCCCACAAGGTCTGTTTCCCTTTCCACAGAAGCTGCCTGATCAACTAAGTGTTTCTGCCATTCTGTTTCTTTCTAACCAGATTTCCAACATCTGCAGTTTTTCATTTTTGCAGAGACTTATGAAGACGTTGTTTTGATTCGAGGGCGTGAGCTATTTGGAAAGGTTGAGCAGGCTAGGATTGTTTTCCTAGTAATACAGGAGGCTGAGTTGTGATCTCATAGAGCCATATAAGATTATGAGGAAAATTGATAGGGTGAATGAAAGGGTCTTTTATCCAGGGAAAGGGAACCAAGAACCAGATGACAAAAGTTTAAGTATAGAGGGGAAAGTATTAATAGGAACCTGAAAGGCCACATTTTCAATCAACAGGTGGTGGGTATATGAAATGAGCTGCCAGAGGAGGTAGTTGAGGCAGGTACTATAGCAGCATTTAAAAGACAGGTGCATGGCTGGAAACATTTTGAGGGATATGGATCAAACGCGGGCAAATGTGTTGACCTTAGGTTGGGCATCTTGGTTGGCATTGATGAGGGGCCGAAGGGCTTGTTTCCATGATGTATCTCTATGATAACTGTGTGTAGGATGGAATTACGGTTGCTGCTTTATACTGAAGATAGGCACAGAGTGCTGGAGTAACTCAGCGGGTCAGGCTGCATCTCTGGAGAAAAATGATGGGTGACGTTTTGGGTCGGATCCCTTCTTCAGACTGTTTGAGTTTGCCTGAAGAAGGGTTCTGACCCGAAGCGTCACCCATCCTTTTTCTCCAGAGATGCAGCCTGACCCGCTGAGTTACTCCAGCACTCTGTGTCTATCTTTGATAATTGTGTTGGGGATTTTCCGTTTTCTTTTAGATGACATGCTGGTAGATTAATTTGCTACTGTAAATGAATCCAATTTGCTGGTATTAATTCCCTGTCCTTCTGTGCCCTCCTCTGGCAGATTTTTATTAAATTATTTTTATTTCTACTTGAGAGGGAGCTGCATAACCAGCCCTGCTGGTGGCAATGTTGCTCCATCTGAGATTGAAGGTAGATCATTGCAATGCCTCACATCCTGTGGCTCCAACTCACCTCTGTCTCCGGTGCAAATGTGGAGACATGGGCATCATCGATATGTGAATCATATGATGAGCATCATTCACTTTCACGGTGCAGATGTGGCACCAATACCGCCGCGTGTGTTGGATGGATTCAGGAGCTGACACCGACATCCAGAGTTTAGTTTAGTTTTGTTTAGGGATACAGCCCTTCGGCCCACCAAGTGATCCTACATGATCCCACACACTAGCGACAATTTACATTTTTTACCAAAGCCAACCAACCCGTAAACCTTTTGGAGTGTGGGAGGAAATATCTACCGGGTGGCGTCAGCAATGGCTGCCTCGCCAACATTCTGTCTGTCCTTTCCTTCCTTTGTTGTTTGTTTGTATATATATATGTTAAATGTATATTTTTTGTGTTCTTTAACTTGTTGTGTTTGGGGGTTGGTAGGGGGGGAGGAGTTGGGGGAAACTTTTTCTAATCTCTTACCTCGACGGAGATGGGATTTTCTCCCGTATCGTATCTCCGTCTGCACTGCGGCCTAACATCGAGGAGTTGGCGGCCTATGCTGGAGTCCGATTTCGAGAGCTCCACCGCGGGTGCCTGAGGACTTACCATCACGGAGCTCACGGTTTCTGGTCAGAGACCGACTTCGGGAACTCCAAGCCACAGGAGCTTCAACCGCCCCGACGCGGGAGCTTCGACCGCCACGACTGCGGGAGAATAAAGAGGAAGATTGGACTTTATTGCCTTGCATCACAGTGAGGAACGTGGGGAATCCTCTGTAGTGGATGTTTATGTTAAATTTTATGTAGTTGTGTGCCTTGTTGCTTTTTTTTAGTATGGGTGTATGGTAATTCGAATTTCACTGTACTTTAATTGATACACGTGACAATAAACTGACCTTGAAACCTTGACCTTGAGCGCCCGGAGAAAACCCATGCGGTCACGGGGAGAACGTACAAGCTCCATACAGACAGCACCCGTAGTCAGGATCGAACCCTGGTCTCTAGTGCTGTAAGGCAGCAACTCTACCGCTGTCCCACTGTGCCGCCCAGGTTTGAATTGTTCTTTCGTGGCCGTGCAAAACACACACACAACCCGCACGTCCTTGGGACGTGTGAAGAAACCAGAGCACCAGGTGGAAACCCTTGCTGTTACAGGATTACCCAAATGCCCTTAACATGAGTGTTACCTGCATGTAGCACTGTGTTGGGGCCGGTTAGTGAGAGGGGGAGCCAGATGAAACGTTGATGGTTGGATGGGACATGGTGGGGGAGGGGACAACAGGAGTGGATAGGTGAGATGTGGAACTACTGTAAGTGGGGAGGGGGTGATGAGTAAATGGATCCAGCTGGGGGAGGGGCTTGTAGGTGAAATGGGGATGTTGTATGGAACCAGGTAGGGGAAGAGGTGGGACTGGGCTAGTAGATGAGGTGTGGAGGGGATAAAGGGTGGATGGAAGCAGATCAGGGAAGGGGTGGGACGGGGTTCTAGGTGAGATGGCTGATCGTCCTCTAAATAACCCGTGCCTGCCTTCTCCCCATATCCCTTGACTCCACTAGCCCCTAGCGCTCTATCTAACTCTCTCTTAAATCCATCCAGTGATTTGGCTTCCACTGCCCTCTGTGGCCTTCTCCCCATAACCTCTGACGCCTGTACTTTCAGTGCTACAGAGAGTATTCTTAAGGGAATACATCTCAGCCTGGTATGGCAACTGCTCTGCTCTTAACCACATGGACCTACAGAGATTGATGAACAAAGCCCAGTCCATCACAGGTCCGGCACTTCCTTCCATCCCGTCCAGCTGCATCAGGAAGGCTGGAAGTGTGGTCAAGGCCACCCTGGTCATTCCCGTTCTGAGAGAAGATACAAGAGGTTGAAAGCCCTGACATCCAGATTGAAGACCAGCTTCTTCCCCACTTCTATCAGCGTCCTGAAATAAACACCACTTTTCAACTGAAGAAGCATCTCAGTAGAAAAGGAATAGATGATGTTTCGGTCTCGATGACAACCTCAACTCTGCATTCTTGTGGTAACTTTTCACCCCTTTCCAGGCTGAGATAGATCAGTATATATCATCCCCTGCCTTTAAGGTACTCCCTTTCCCATCTCCAGTGCCACAGTGGCCTCATTAGTCATCTCAGAGACAGTCAAAGCAATCTCTCTCTATTTAGACAATACACTTTTTATATCTTGTGAAAACAAAGAAGTGCAGTGTCTTGGTATAGGTGAGAAGGGATTGGACATGTGGAGAGGATAGAATTGAGGTATGTGCAGATGAGTTCAGTGGGGCAGGAACAGGCAGAAATAATGGGTCTGCCAAGGCAGTTGTTTGAGGATTTTCAGGAGGAGGTAGAAATGGGCCATGTGAGGCCACGGAACAATAAGGTTGGAGGCTGTGGCAGGCAGATCGCCTGAGGTGACGAAGAGTCCAAACCCAAAACGTCATCTATCCTTTTTCTCCAGAGGTTGCAGATAGTGAATATGGTTGTGAGAGATTGCAGCAGGATCTGGATCGATTGGCTAGGTTGATGGAATTTAATACAAAAAGTGTGAGGTGTTGCATTTTGGGACGTCGAACAAGGGCAGGACCTACACAGTGAATGGTAGGCCTCCAGGTAGTGCTGTAGAGCAGAGGGATCTAGGAGTACAGGCGCATGGTTCCTTGAAGGTCGAGTCACAGGTAGATAAGGTAGTCAAAAAGGTTTTTGGTTCATTGGCCTTCATCAGTCAGAGTATTGAGTATTGAGTTGGGGGGTCATGTTGTAGTTGTATAAGACGTTGGTGAGACCGCATTTAGAATATTGTGTTCAGTTCTGGGCACCATGTTATAGGAAATATATTGTCAAGCTTGAAAGGGTTCAGAAAAGATTTACGAGGATGGTGCCAGGACTAGAGGGTGTGAGCTACAGGGAGAGGTTGAGTAGGCTGGGTCTCTATTCCATCAAGCGCAGGAAGATGGGGGGTATCAGATAGAAGTATACAAAATCATGAGAGGAATAGATCAGGTATATGCACAGAGTCTTCTGCCAAGAGTAGGGGAATCGAGCACCAGAGGACACAGATTCAAGGTGAAGGGGAAAAGATTTAATAGGAATCTGAGGGGTAACTTTTTCACATAAAGGGTGGTGGGTATGTAAAACAAGCTGCCAGAGGAGGTAGTTGAAGCTGGGACTATCCCATTGTTTAAGAAACACTTAGACAGGTACATGAATAGGACAGGTTTGGAGGGATATGGACCAAGCGCAGGCAAGTGGGACTAGTGTAGTTGGGACATTGTTGGCAGGTGTGGGCGAGTTGGGCTGAAGGGCCTGCTTCCACACTGTATCACTCTATACCTCTATGACCCACCTATTCCAGCACTTGTGTCCACTTTACATATCTTCATGGGCGATTTTGTTATTTCTTCACATTGTACTTCTATATGTCGCATCCAGCCATTTCCCCCACTCCCATCTGCCATCAGGCAAGAGGTACAGAAGTGTGAAACCATGTCTCCATTCCTGGAGCAGACCTGTTTCCAAACCTACAGTAGCGCACACCTCCAGATTCAGAGACAGTTCCTTCCCACCTATTATCAGGCAACTGAACCATCCTACCAACAACTCAAGAGCAATCCTGAGCTACTAGCTACCTCATTGGTATCCTTTGGACTATCTTTGATCGGACTTTACTGGACTTTATCTTGCACTAAACATTATTCCCTTTATCATATATCTGTACACCGTGGACGGCTCAATTGTAATCATGTATCGTCTTTCCTGCTTTTCACAGTACCTCGGTACATGTGACAATAAACTTCCATTTGCCCCTTCATGTAACTTACTTTATTCCCTTGCAAGCCTCACTGTATCCTCTTCATAATTTATCTTACAATCCATATTTCTATCAACCTCAAATCCAGCCTTCATAAACCTTGAGAGCTTAAGATCCCAGCATTGATTCCTGCAGTTTACTGCTTGACAACCACAAAAGGATCCACAGATGACAAAATTCAGCCTGGCCTTCGATACAACAGCACGGTCTCCGACCATCTAAGGGGGGGAAAAAAATGCTGTTTGAAGATTGAGTTCTTAAATCGGGCACGAAAGTCATGGTCTAACAGGCAGCAATGATCCTTATCACCCTTCATGGTTCTGAGACACAACAGTACAGTACAAGATGAGGTCAATGGCTCTTTATTGGCACTGCACAGTGAAATTCTTTTTGCATAGATCACACATTCACGAGTCGCCATATTTTGGCGCCATTTACAAAATGTCCAAAGTCTGGTCCACCGCTCGATGTACTGGAACGGCTCCAGATCTAGGTAAGCCCCA
This sequence comes from Amblyraja radiata, assembly GCF_010909765.2. Classification (NCBI taxonomy): domain Eukaryota; kingdom Metazoa; phylum Chordata; class Chondrichthyes; order Rajiformes; family Rajidae; genus Amblyraja; species Amblyraja radiata. Next base: position 57,192 of record NW_022630519.1, on the reverse strand, counting down.
GGTTGCTGCAGGACCGTCTCCGTCGCCCTTGACAGGCTTGGCCCGCAAACTGACACATTTTTGGTGCTTCAGATGTTTGTTGTGACAAATGTGCAGAGAGCGCTATGAGAGGCAGGCAATACTAAGTCTTAGGAAATAAAACTAGGCAGGTGGTGGAAATGTCAGTAGGGAACACTTTTGGAACAGTGGCAACATTTCTGTAAGGTTCTAGACATTTATGGAAAGGGGTAAGGTTGGTCTTTACATTCGGGTCTTAAATTGAGATGGCACAGAAGAGATGCAGGCCTCTTGCGGGGAAATGGTGTTAGTTTAGATGGGCAAAAAGTTACAGCAAAAGTTAAAGAGATACAACACGGAACAGGCCCTTTGGCTGACCAGCGAACCCCGTACACTAGCACTATCCTAAACACTAGGGACAATTTCCAATATTTACCAAAGGTAATTAACCAACAAAGCTGTACATCGTTGGAGTATGGGAGAAAACCGGAGCACCCAGAGGAAATGCATGTGGTCACGGGGAGAACGTACAAACTCCGTACACGAGTATCACCTATTTACACAAAGCCTATTATAAAGCTTCTCATCATATTTCTATTAAACCTCACTCGCCCAGTTACTGCACCTCACCCACAAACTGGGGGGGGGGGGGGGATCAAGACAATTTACAGCAGACAATTTACACCAGCCTGCATGTCTTTGGAACGTAGGTGAAAATGGAGCACCCGGGATCACAAGAGGAACATGCAAACTCCACACACAGATGGTTGACAGAGGTTGGGCCACCAGTGCCTCTAACCACTGGGCCACCGTGCTGCCTTGAAAACACCAACAATACTGTGTATGGATTACAAGATGTGCATCTTGAACCCATATGAACATCCGTTCATTGGATCTCGTCCAAAGCCGTAATCATTCTACCATCATGGCCTCAACGGTCACCACAGAATTGGGATGGAAACAAATCACCTTTGAATGTCCCTGTGCCAATTTTTTACTTGTTAAAACTCCTGAGAAGCACTTGGGAGATTTTGCTGTCAACTGTTCTTTGTAAAAGCTGCTATCACAGTTTTACTGTGCACATGAAAGCTACAACTGAGGCAAGGACATGGGAATAAATTATTTTCTTTCACCAGTTGCATATGCCAGCGGCTAACTTTTCACACCACAGCCTGCAGCCAGAGGCCACACACAAACACACAGGCAGAGCAGCAATGAGCTCAGTGAGGTGATCTACTGTCGGTTGTCGGAAGCCCCCCTGGTCTGGTCTTTTCCTTACAGAACCCCCCCACCCTCCCTCAATCCCCTGCCCGGCCCTGTCTTTCTTGCTGAATATTGAGGGAATTTGAAACTATCAAAGCAGCCAGGAAACCCCCCCCCCCCCCCCTCCCTCCCATACCAGCACAGGAACAGACAGGGAAATCCAGTGGCTGCCAAGTGCAGAAGCAGACTTTGGAAACTCTGCGTGTGTCAGAGCAGAGGAGAGCAAAAGGAGGCGAGGGTGGAATTGTAGCACAACGCAAAGTGGTTTATTGTCCCCTGATTCCGAAGATGAAGTTGAAAAAAAGAAGCTGTTGCAGCCATGGTAGGTTCAATCACATTTTTTTCTTCGGCTGAATCCAGCTAAGTTCCAGAAGTACAATGGCTGGGGTCTGCAGGGAGCCTCGGGGGTGGGAAACAGAAGTTAGTCAGAGAAAGAGAGTCGGTGTGAACGAGGGAGAAAACCAGACAGAGGTTCCGTTGTCAAGCGGGACAGAAGATATAGGGGATGTTGAGAAGGGGAAAGTGGCAAATCTATAGAAAAAGGCAAAACTAGCAAGTGAGAGGTGAGAATGGGGGCAAAATTGAAGTGACAGTGAGGAAGCACATAGGCACAGAAAGCCAGAGGCAGAATTAGTGAGAGGGAGAGAAGGAGACAGAGAGAGAGGGCAATGACAAGGGATTAAGAGCAAGAGAGTTGAAAAAGGCGTAAAGTAAGAGGCACAGATAACAACAGACAGAAAGGGAGGAAGAGTTTCTGGAATGCAGGGAACACAAGAGAAAGAGAGGGGCAGAATGGGAGAAAAGGTGAGAGACCAGAAAGGCACAGCGTGAGAGTAACAGGAGGGGGGACAAAGCAAGAGAGATGCACCATGAGAGTCAGAATAGGTAGAGAGACATAGAGGGTTTGAGCAAAGGAGTTATGCCTTGGAGTATAAGTGCCATGACAGGAATGTGTTTGTTTTCCAGTGCTATTGCTTGTGGTATATACTTTCCGATGGGGCACAGAATTCACATGTATTGCTTTTTTTTTGCCTGGGTTATGCTGAGGTACAAGCTCCTTGAAGGGTCCACAGGTGGTGCCATTTTATGGGGACACAGTATCTGCAAGCACTGACTCCCACTGGAGGCAAGGGGTCCCATGGATTCTTCATGATGTGGAACTGGTAATTAGTGATTAGAGAGATACAGCATGGAAACAGGCCCTTCAGCCCACGCTGACCAGCAATCCCCGTTACGTTACACTCGCACACACTACATGCTAGGGACAATTTACAATTTTTTTGTACTGAAACCAATTAACCTACAAACCCGTACGTCTTTGGAGGGTGGGAGGAAACTGAAGCACCTGGGGAAAACCTGCGTGGTCATGGGGAGAACGTACAAACTCCGTACAGACAGCAGTCGTAGTCAGGATCCAGCCGCCCTTGGTATTCGAGCAATTCTGGAGGTAGAGTGCGACAAGGAGAGAATGGCAGAGTCACAAACAATGGAACATATCTATAAGCAAAACACAAAGTGCTGGAGGAACTCAGCAGGTCAGGCAGCATCTGGGGAGGGATGGAACTAGTAACGTTTCGGGTCGGGGCCCTTCTTCAGACTGACTGACATAGCTACAAGCCAGTTCACTGGATATAGTTCAGATGCATTGAGAAATATTTGAAGGAATGTCACTGTGATTTGCAAAATAAACAAGGCCTGGACTGCTTGGTGTCTGAGGTCTCAAAGAGGCTAAGACGTGGATATATGTGAGATTGAGGGGAAAGGGAAAGAAGGATTTGAAGGCATGATGGTGGAGAAACTGACTGGAGGTTGTTCAGCAGGCCTGGTTTGTGGAGAGGGATCAGGTAAATGGAAATGTTCCCTCACAGCTCCAGTAACTGATGTCCAGCATTGCCTTTCCCCCCACATCCCAAAGATGAGCCAGTTGGTGGGTTAATGAGCCGCTGTGATTTGACCCCCAGTGTATATAGGTGTTTGGTCTTAAAATGGCCTACGGGTTAAGGAGACTGGATATATAGTAGACACAAAGCACAGGCAGAGAGCAGCACTCCAGAGGGAGAGACAGGAATGGGTTGAGGATGCAAACAAAGTAAGTAAGTTTATTGGCCAAGTATTCACATACATGGAGTTTGCCTTGGTGCTCCGCCCACAAGTAACAACATGACATAGTGACAGTTATGAATGTCTCAGAAAACACTAAACATTAATAATAATAAAGCATTAATGATAAAACACCATTGATGAAGCATGTGAACCAACAAAATACCAGATCAAAGGGAAGCTACAGATTTTTGGCTGTTGAGTAGAGCAACTACTCGTGGATAAAAAATGTTTTTATGTCAGGCTGTGGCAGCTTTGACAATCCGGAGTCGTCTTCCAGAGGGAAGTGATTCAAAGAGTTTGTGGCCAGGGTGAGAGGGGTCAGAGATGATCTTGCTGCTCGCTTTCTGGCCCTTGCAGTGTACAGTTCATCAATGGAGGGAAGGTTGCAGCCAATAACCTTCTCTGCTGATCGGACGATTCGTTGCAGCCTCCAAGTGTCGTGCTTGGTGGCTGAGCCAAACCAGACCATGATGGAGAAGGTAAGAACAGACTCTACGATGGCCGTGTAGAATTGGACCATCATTGCCTGTGGCAGATTGTGCTTCATCAGCTGCAGTAGGAAGTACATCCTCCGTTGTGTCTTTTTGACTGTGGAGTCGATGGTAGCCCCCCACTTAAGGTCCTTGGAAATGTTGGTTCTCAGGAACTTAAAAGACTCCACAGATGTGACTGTGGTGTTGTTGATGGTGAGTGGGGTGAGCTCTCCTAAAGTCTACAATCAATTCCATTGTCTTAAGAGCATTGAGCTCTAGGTTGTTGCGATGGCACCAGGATGCCAGCTGCGACACTTCCTGTCTGTAGGCAGATTCCTCCCCATCCTGGATCAGTCAGAGGGAGAAAGAGGGTGCAGAGGGAGGAAGAGAGAGACAGAGGAAGATGGAAAGTGTTGGTGTGCTGAGAAGAGTAACAGACAGGGGCTTTTGTAGATGGGGACCAAACCAGGCACAAGGCAGGAGACAGACTGTAAACTTGAAGACATAAAATTGTCATGCTGGATGGTCAAAGGCGGGTAGTAGAGGGTTGTTATTCTCACTGGAGGCCTGTGATCAGCCTGTGTGTGTAGGAATTAGTGATGGGTCCACTGTTGTTTGTCACCAACAAGTGCACTGTTGATGGGACTTGGTTGATGGGACTTGTTGGCCGATGTGGGCAAGTGTGGCCTCGGCAAGGCCAGCAGCATCATTAAGGACGAGTTGCACCCTGGCCACTCCCTCTTCTCCCCTCTCTCATTGGGCAAAAGGTATAAAAGTGTGATAACAAACGCCTCCAGATTTAGTGAGTTTCTTCCCAGCTGTCATCAGGCAACTGAATCATCCTACCACAACCAGATAGCAGTGCTGCACTACTATCTACCTCTTTTGTTACTCGCAGTCTACCCTTTATCGGACTTTGCTGGCTTTACGTTGCACTAAACGTGATACTTCTACCACGTATCTATACACTCAATGGCTCAATTGTAATAATGTATTGTCTTTCCGCTGACTGGATAGCACGTAACAAAGGCTTTTCACTGTACCTCGGTACACGTGACAATAAACCACCCCCCCGCCGGATGTCCCACTGAAAATGTGGCGCCTAGGTTGGGTGATCTCGCCCTCATTGTGACTTCTGCCGCAGATTGACGGGTCGAATTTGCCCCCCTGTGGCTGGGGCTCTGGAACTCCGGCTCAGCCGGAGCTGGCAGATCCATTCCCATAGCCGACTTCTCAACCCCACCCACCCAAGTCGTGAACTCTGTTGGTGCGACTAAACGGATAAAACGGAAAGGCTCTGGAACCAAGGGTGCTGGAAAATCACTGGTGGACCTGCATTGAGAACAGCGGACACGGAGATAAATTATGGATACAGAGGAGGGAGCAACAACTTCTCTCTTTTGGTCTGTAGAGCCAGTAGCCCAACGCCAAATTCTTTTTTGGTGTCAAATAAACTGCGAAGTCAGACTTGGATTTGTGAAAGAGCGGATGGTTGTTTTGGCACTGAGGGTTAGGACTGGGTGCAGGACAGGGAGTTGAGAACTCAGGTTGTGAGCACTGGCCCGCATGTTGTTGGGAACTGCAGATCCTGGCACAGATCTACAGCGGATTCCAGCTGCTGACATGGAGCGAACACCAGGCAATGCGCCACACCCGGCAACAACCTCGTCACTTCCATAACTGGCGAACTTCCACTGAGAAAAGTTGAAAGGGGTCTAACTGATGTGCATCTAGAGTTTCACATCATTGGCTCATCTTCGCAGATCAGATATTTACACTAACTTGGTTCAAAATAATCTGCTAACCGTGACCAAGACAGGGACACTAATTTACTCTTGCCAAATAATATCTCGTACAACTAGCCGAGGGAGGAGTTGGGGGCGCGCTAATTAACTTGCTAGACTAGCAGAGATTTGGGCTAGAATCTCAAGGTGGCATCCGGGGGAATTTTAAATCAAGTAATTAAATAGAATTTGGAATTAAGTAAAGCAAAGGTCAGTCAGTTTGATCATGAAACTGTCAGTTTGTTGGGGAAAGTCCATCTGATTCTTTGGAGGAATTTTACTGTCCTTATCCCAATGCAAGCCACTGCTTCCTTGGTTCGGGGCCAACTGTGGATGGGTAATAAATGCTGCTACTGCCAATGTTCACATCCCATGAATGCATAAATAAAAGCATACTTGCACACTCAGACCAAAACACAGTGGCCTTTTAGGAAGCAGTGAATTATTTAATTCATAGGAATGTGCATTTCAGCAGAGCTCTCTGTTTTGCAGAACAAAATCAACAAAGTGTATGACTGTTGTTTAACATCTGTGTGTTGGCTCCCTGTTATCGGAGTCCTTTCTTGCACGCCTGCACACTTATGTTATGTGCAGAATGAGCGACTGTCTTGGTTTGTGTGTTTGCCAATGTGTTTACATGCCTAGGGTTTACTTTTGTACATCTGTGCACCCTTGCATGTCTCCTTTACCATTCCAAGTGAATACTTTCCTCCATCCAGCCCGGGTCCTTACAGAGCACTTTTCCTGCCACTGTGGATGGCCAGGACTGCAGTATCCTGCTCCTTATCACCGGCTGGCTCTCACCTCCAGGCTAACCGTAGCAAGAGGAACTAAAAGAATGCTTGCATTCCTGGGGAAGAATGTCGGAGCTCCAGACTAAGTCTCAATTTCAGCATGGAAGGAAAAGGAGCAGCAAAGGGGTGGGAATACATGAAGAAACACCAAGTAATATTGTGCTGTCTTTCAATGCTCAACGCCAGATGCCCGGTGCAGGGGGACCAAGAAAGTAAAGTTAGTGAGGAACCAAAACCTAACACCCAGTACCAAAGACTGCACACACTCTCCAGCGAGGGAGTCATCCAACACGAGCTCTGGTATGGATCCTGATTTGAAAATCAGAGCATTGGTTGTGAGAAATCTAGAATGGGCAGACATACAACTGGCTGCCAGTCACTCTCCTGGGTGGTCATTCTCGCACCACTGGCTGGATGGTGATTCTCTTGTCTGTAGCGCTGGGCCAGGCGGTCTCAGTCTAATCACAGCCCTGAAGCGGGGTCTCGGTGATCACAGCCCTGGACCAAGGTCTCAGTGATCACAGCCCTGGACCAAGGTCTCAGTGATCACAGCCCTGGACCAAGGTCTCAATGATCACAGCCCTGGACCAAGGTCTCAATGATCACAGCCCTGGACCAAGGTCTCAATGATCACAGCCCTGGAGCGGGGTCTCAGTGATCACAGCCCTGGACCAAGGTCTCAATGATCACAGCCCTGGACCAAGGTCTCAGTGATCACAGCCCTGGACCACGGTCTCAGTGATCACAGCCCTGGAGCGGGTTCTCAGTGATCACAGCCCTGGACCAAGGTCTCAGTGATCACAGCCCTGGACCAAGGTCTCAATGATCACAGCCCTGGTGCGGGGTCTCAGTGATCACAGCCCTGGACCAAGGTCTCAATGATCACAGCCCTGGACCAAGGTCTCAGTGATCACAGCCCTGGACCAAGGTCTCAGTGATCACAGCCCTGGACCAAGGTCTCAGTGATCACAGCCCTGGAGCGGGGTCTCAATGATCACAGCCCTGGACCAAGGTCTCAATGATCACAGCCCTGGACCAAGGTCTCAGTGATCACAGCCCTGGACCAAGGTCTCAGTGATCACAGCCCTGGAGCGGGGTCTCAATGATCACAGCCCTGGACCAAGGTCTCAATGATCACAGCCCTGGACCAAGGTCTCAGTGATCACAGCCCTGGACCAAGGTCTCAGTGATCACAGCCCTGGACCACGGTCTCAGTGATCACAGCCCTGGAGCGGGGTCTCAATGATCACAGCCCTGGACCAAGGTCTCAATGATCACAGCCCTGGACCAAGGTCTCAATGATCACAGCCCTGGAGCGGGGTCTCAATGATCACAGCCCTGGACCAAGGTCTCAATGATCACAGCCCTGGACCAAGGTCTCAGTGATCACAGCCCTGGACCACGGTCTCAGTGATCACAGCCCTGGAGCGGGGTCTCAATGATCACAGCCCTGGACCAAGGTCTCAATGATCACAGCCCTGGACCACGGTCTCAGTGATCACAGCCCTGGAGCGGGGTCTCAATGATCACAGCCCTGGACCACGGTCTCAGTGATCACAGCCCTGGAGCGGGGTCTCAATGATCACAGCCCTGGACCACGGTCTCAGTGATCACAGCCCTGGAGCGGGGTCTCAATGATCACAGCCCTGGACCAAGGTCTCAATGATCACAGCCCTGGACCAAGGTCTCAATGATCACAGCCCTGGAGCGGGGTCTCAGTGATCACAGCCCTGGAGCGGGGTCTCAGTGATCACAGCCCTGGAGCGGGGTCTCAGTGATCACAGTCCTAGTGGTCTCTCTCTCTGGCACCCTCTGTGTCATTCTGCATCAGCAGTTGTGTGAATTACAGTTTTGTGACCAAATGCTCTGCCACAGTGGAGTGGCCGGCTGCCCAGCAGGTGGTGGCTGTGTTGGCTCGAGCCCCAGGGTGGGCTCTCACTCCCAGCAGCTGCCCTCGGCAAGCAGTCACTTCCCAGCTGGACTCTGTGCCGTCTGGAACAGGTTTAATCACAGCCAATGCATGGAGGCAAACGTAGCGGTAGATGTAAACATTGGGATAACCTTGAAAAAGACTACAAAAATCAAGTTGTTGGAAGTTAGCTACTAGGCTAACCTATTGTAAATGTAAAAAATGACAATGAAATATGAAACATGAAGAGACATGTCAAAGTGAATCGAGGCTTGTTAGAGAATGAAGCCGGAGAAACAGTTTTAGTTTTAAGATACATCGCGAAAACAGGCTCTTGGGTCCACCGATTCCGCGCTGACCTGCAATCCCCGTACACTAACATTATCCAACACACTCAGGACAATTTACAATTTTACCGAAGCCAATTAACCTACAAACCTGTACGTCTTTGGAATGTGGACGAAAACCAGATATCCCGGAGAAAACCCACAGGTCACGAGGAGAAAGTACAAACTCCGTACAGACAGCACCAGGTTCGAATCTCTACTCGCTGGAGTTTAGCAGGTTAAGGGGGCATCACATTGAAACTTACAGAATAATGAAAGGCATAGAGTGATGTGGAAATTATGTTTTCAGCTGGTGGGAGAGTCTCGGACCAGAGGTGATAGTCTCCGAATTAAAGGGCGCTCTTTTAGAAAGGAGGTGAGGAGGCACTTCTTTAGTCAGAGGGTAGTTAAATGTGGAACACATTGCCACAGAGGGCTGTGGAGGTCAAGTCACTGGATATTTTTACGGCAGAGATAGACAAATTCTTGATTAGAACGGGTGTCAAGGGTTTTGGGGAGAAGGCAGGAAAATGGTATTATCAAAGGTATTTTATTGGTCACATTCACATACAGGTGTAATGAAGTGAAATGCTTTTTGCCATTTTGCAGCACACAAAAAAAGAATACAGACATAACACCAATGAGAGTCTTAAACACAAAGAACATCCCCCCACAATGGCTCCCACCATGAGGGAAGGCACAAAGTCCAGTCCCCAACCCCAGTTCACCCATAGTCGGGCCTATTGAGGCCTCCACAGTTGCCTCTACGGAGGCCCGATGTTGCTGGCCGTTCTAGCCGGGTGGTGGTGCTCCGGCGTCGGGAGAGTCCTCACAGCGGCATGGGAACCCTGGAACGGCCGCCTCCGTACTGGAGGCCGCGGCCTCCGAAGCCGACAAGGCCGCGACGGTTGGAGCTCCACCACTGGCGATCTCATCTAGAGATCCCAGGCTCCCGATGTTAAGTTCAGCGCCGCCGCCCGCAGCTGGCCGCTCCACAGTCCCGCACTCCGCGATGTTTTACCCGGCGGTCTCAGCTCACCGGAACCTCCAGCGCGGCGACCCAGGCAAGGCATCGCCCACTCCACGATAGCGCTCCAGCGCTGTGTCGCCGCCGAAGCCGAGGTTCTGGGCGGTCCGCGACAGGAAACGCCGCTCCAGGCCCGCTGGTAGGCCGCGAGGACGGGTCGAAGCTGCAGCCCGGAGAAAAACTGCCTCTCCGACCAGGTAGGGACCCTGAAAGGCAGTTTCCCCTCCCCCCCCCCCAAACAAAAAAGTCTAGACCTCCAAACAAAACACTTTAACTAACTAAAAATAAAAATAAAACGGTGAAAAGACAGACAACTGCTGGCAGGGCAGCCGTGCACAGGACAAATATCAGCCATGATTGAATGGCGGAGTAGACTCGATGGGCCGAATGGCCTAATTCTACTCCTATAACTGTGAACGTGTGTGAATCCAGGTCTTTGGCACTGTGAGGTAACAATTCTACTGCTGAGCCACAGTGCGGCCCATAGTTAAGGGGAACAGTGCAGTGGCAGAGAGCTAAGAGATATTCTGCATCAGTCTTTATGCTATAATATGCAATGAACTTCCCATTAAAATTAAAATCAGTGGGGTAGGAATTAAATACGATCATTGTTCTTCAGGAATTAATATTTTAAAACTATTGGAGCAGAGACTGGTGAGTTCCTGGACTCCCAGAATTCTGCAGGGGTGACGGAGGCATGGAGAGGTGCTGGAGAAGTACCAAAGGATTGGAAAACTCTCAGTTTGGGACCTTTACTGAAAAACTTGGAAAACAAAAAACAAGTGATTTTTGGCTATCGCCTGTAATTGGAAAGATGCAAGAACTAATTATCAAAGGTTGTCATAATCTAGGGTGGCACGGTGGCGTAGTGGTAGAGTTGCTGCCTTACAGCGCCAGAGATTCTGTACGGAGTTTGTACGTTCTTCCCGTGACCTGTGAGGGTTTTCTGCGAGACCATCGGTGTCCTCCCATGCTTCAGATGTACAGGTTTGTAGGTTAATTGGCTTGATATAAATGTAAATTGTCCCTCGTATGTGCAGGATAGTGTTAATTTGTGGGAATGCTGGTCGGTGCGGACTCAGCAGGCTGAAGGGCCTGTTTCCTACGTAATCAAGTATCACTAAACTACATTAATCAAGTAGATTCAGCATGGTTTCAGAAAGGTGAAAATCATGTCAGACAAATTGATTAGAATGCTTCGAAGAAACAGTCAATTAAATATCAAAAGGTCTTCAACAAAGTCCCATTCAAATGGTAATGGCGTTGGTAGGTAATACTTGTCCCACCCTGCTCATTCCTTCTTCTCCACGCCCCTATTGGGCAGAAGGTACAGAAGCTTGAAAGTGCGCAGCACCAGACTCAGGAACAGCTTCTTCCATAAGCTAAGGAACTGTCCGATTCATTTCTACCGCATTGGACTTTGTCTATGGAACTGCTGCGCTACCACGCTGAGAACTATATTCTGCTCCCTCTTTCCCTTTGCTCTGCCTATTGAGTTTGACGATTGTATTTCTCTACTCTATTATCTGATCAGATAGTATGCAAAACAAAGCTTTTCACTGTACCTTTAGTTACACCTGATAACAATCAACTAAATCTAAAATATATTAGCATGGATAGAGAACTTGTTAATGAGCTGACAGCAGCATATAGGGAAAAGGGGTCAATTTCAGGGTGACCAACTGGAATCAGTGGGGGTGCCAGATAAACAACTGCTATTTATGTTTATTAATTATTTATGGGAAGGAAGCAAATGTGCCGCGTTCAAATTTGTGGTTGATACAACAGTGGAGGAAACAATTATCAGGATAGCTTTGAGAGAGATTGTTGAGTTGGCAAACTGTTGGCTATGTGGGGAAATGTGAAAAGTGTAATAAAACATTAATATCTAATTGAAGAGACAGGAGAATCTGATGAACAAACAGATTTGAGAGTCCTCATACATGAAACACAAGTGCAGCATTTAATTGAGAAGCCTAATGGAATTTGGCTTTTATTTCAAGAGCGTTGGAGAATATCAGCAGGGAAGTCTTCCTACAACGGTACTAGGCAAAGTGAGACTACATCTAAAGAAGCTGTAAAGTTCCGCTCCCCTAAGTTAAGGACAACTACTTTATCATTGGAAGTGGTTGAGCAGGATGACCCCCCCCCCATATGTGGAAGCTGAACAATTAGGGTCTGTATTCACTGGAGTTCATTGCAAGATTTTCAGACGCCAAGATTTCCACGTATCTCCTCATGGAAGAATCTAGAACCAAACTAAGGGGGCATCTGTTTAATACTGAGATGAGGAATAATTTCTTCTTTCCTAGGGTTGTGAGTCTTTGGAATTCATTGCTCCTTGACAGCTGCAGGATGAATCCTTGAATACATTCAAAATAGAGATGGAATTTTAATCGGTAAAGGGTTAGGACGGGAAAGCAGGCTGAAGAGAAGCTGGATTAGCAGTGATGGTGAATGGAACAGTTTTGAGTGGATGTATAGCCTGCCCCTGTTTCTCTTCTGGTTTTAAGAGATTATTAGGTGATCCATTAGTTATGGAAGTGAACTTTGACCAGCGTCGATAGGTGTGGCCCTCATACAGTCATTCAGAGGTTTCCCATGACCCTTCAACGAGCAGAGAGCTGACCACGACTGCCTGGCCTGCAATGCTCCCATCGTCTGCGCCATCTTACACACATAAATCAAACCTCGGCCTCCCTTGGTGGAAGATATTTTTGGCTCGGGCGTCAAGACAGCTGCAGTGGTTGAATAAAACCAGCAACAATATAAAGCTTGAAAGCTGGAGCCACGAGGCACTGTCCTTCGAGAATAACAGCTTCCCTTTAACTCCCTGCGTGCCCGTTTCCTAGGTCTCACCCACTTAACACAGGAGCCATGCCGACTTATTCCTGGATCAGTACCAAACAAATCCTATTCTCCCACTTTAACTCTGTATCAATTACCAAACTAATTCCCCCTGCCCCATTCTCTTGTATCTCTATATAAACCAGGGCTTCACTAATTCCCCACAGCCCAGTACTTAAAAAAAAATATTCACGAGAAAGTAGCAGTGGTCTCTCAAGTCTACGCTGTTGTCCAATCTGATCATGATGATCTGCTTCAGTTCCACCAGTTCCTCAAATGCTGCATCTCTAAACTAAACCATCTCTGCAAGGACAATCCAGTTCCACCACAGGCAGAGGTTCTGGCAGAAGTTGTTCAGCACTTGAGTACAGATTTGTCCACTGAGCAGGGAAACAGTAGACAATAAGGAGGAGATCTCCCTGCCCGTGTCTGGGCTCATGCTATGAAACATTTAATTTAGAATCAAGCCGAGGACTCCCAAGTGTACTGTCCGACCTATATAGCATTGTACGACCATCGCCGGCACGTCTGTTCTGCCACCATGACATGTCACACTCCTGCATTGAGGAGAAGGAACCCAGTTTTATGAAAAGTATGATTTTGAAAGTGCAGCTACATCAGGCTGTTGTTCAATTAGCTCATGGATTAGCTCTATTGGTTTGGAAACCAGTTTCCATTTGAGAGGACATTGTAAAATCAAATGGGCTGGGAGTGTGACTTTGAAGCATCCAGATTCAGTGCCTAGGTTGGTGTCGGATGAGCTGCTTGGCTTTGTTTATTTTGGTTGAACGTTATTCTTATGAGACAACTGAATGGCTGAACCTAATTGCAGAGATTTTGTGGAAAGGTGGGAGGCAACTGGAATGCAGTATAGAGTGGTTGGGCCTTATGGCCAGTTTCTGTACCGGAAATAACCACTCCTCTATCAGCAGTCATGCCTTCAGCTGTCCCTGAATTCTCTCTATTAAACTACATTCGTGACCTACCCTTTTATCACTCATGTAATGGCTCCGAAGTGCTTTGTAACCAACTTTACTCTGCTGGACATTTTTACTAAACTGAAAGAGGCAATGCAAAAAAGTGAAGTGGTGGAAAAAGTCAGCTGGTCAGGGCATCTATGGAGGGAAATGGACAGGTGACGAGTAGGAAAGAACTGCAGATGCCGGTTTAAATTGAAGGTAGACACAAAATGCTGGAGTAACTCAGCGGGACAGGCAGCATCTCTGGAGAGAAGGAATGGGCAATGTAACTGGTTGGGCCCCTCTTCAGATATCACGACCTAATGCGTCCCTTCCCTCCACAGATGCTGGCTGACCTGCTGAGTTCCTCCAGCACTTTTTGTTCATAATTCCAACATCTGCAGTCTCTAAAGTCTCCACCCAAATACAAGCTGTTGCTTCTCACACCCATGGCACGACTAGGAGTTAGTTGGGGACTGGCCATATTTTTCCCACTGTGCCTGGGCCCCATCTCCTTTCCTGTCTGGATGTCCAGCACATTCAAATCTCCCGTCATTGCATGTCCTACACTCCCTTTGTGCAGAACAATCAACACACTCCCTGACTCATTCCCCAATCAAAGGGGCACTGAGCACTCAATCCTGAGCCAAAAATTCCTGCTTGTAAAGCAGGAGGGGTAGGGGGCCAACTGAGGGGGGCTTCCCAGCTTGTTAAAATTGCAGGGCCACTCTCCAGCACATAGGGAGCCTTTTAAAGTAGAATTGTACTGAATCCAGAATTATAGCAGGCTCAACCTCTTCCACTAGGGTCTTTTCCTATCCAAATAATTGCACAAAAAACAACTACTATAAACCCAATATTTCCCATCAAATGCATTCCCACCAGAGCCAGTCCCTTCCAACTCATTCTGACTGCAAAGAAAACCAACAGGGACAATAACATCCCATTACATTATTTCAATATGCTTCCCTTTTCTCCCACTCTCTACGAACACAGCCCGTTCCCATGCACTCGAGCCATACAGCTGTCATAGTAAAAGCCGCTTGGGCTGAACTAGTACACAGATCCAGCTGCAGACGTGGTAGCTGGGACTTTAAATTTAAGGAAGGGCAAGATTGCAAATGGAATATTTTCCTTAACATCATTAGGCTGGAATATGTGGTTACCATTTAGCTCTGTGGACTTCACCACGCAAAGGACCAACTGCAGAAACCTGCACTGAAGTTAGAAGTAGTGATTTGGTCCAAAGTTATAGGAGCGGAATTAGGCCATTCGGCCCATCAAGTCCACTCCACCATTCAATCATAGCTGATTTATCTTTCCCTCTCAGCTCCATTCTCCAGCCTTCTCCCCTCAACCTGAGCAGCCAACAGGTTGAACACAATTAAAGGAATTTTTTGATTAGTAAGGGTGTCGGTCATTTAAAACTGGGATACATAAAAACTGCATTGTCCCTTCTCCTCCCCCTCTAAAAAGGATGGTGAATCTCTACCAGGGGGCAATGGAGGCTAGATGGATGAAAGTTTTTACGGTGGAGATACGTTTTTGAAAGATCAGTTGGTTGGGAGCTATGGGGAACTGGCACAGAGAGAGAGTGAGTTGAGGCTAGCATAGATCAGCCATGATATTCAATGGCAGGGCAGCTTGAGGGGCAAGTGGTACACTATAGCTCTTTCTTCTGCATCTGTAGTCATATAGTGTTGGTGTTTCTTTCATTGTCACTTCCACCCAAAATGTGGTTGCACTTCACCAAAAGGAAGCATTAGCAATAAACACCAGACTTGCTACTAATGTTCACACCTCATTATCAAAAATGTTACGTGCAGTTTATCAGCTTGTGTCTGAGACTTATCCAGTTATTGAACATACAGATATAGACTACTACATTTGCTGAGGAGTTGTAAATGGGCATTCAGCAGTGAACAGAGTGGCACAGCTGGTAGAGCTGCTGCCTCACAGCGTTGAGACTGAGGTTTCATCCTGATCTTGGGTGGTTGTCTATGTGGAGTTTGCATATTCTCCCTGGGACTGCATTGCTGCTCCCGTTTCCTCCATGTCCCAAAGACGTGCCGGTTTGGAGGTTAATTGGCCTCCCTAAATTTTCCCTAATGTGAAGTTATCAATAGTAACTTTGATTCAATGGGCCAATTGGCCTATTTCCCTCCTGTATGTTTAAACAAAAGATCGCCATTTCTGATGGAAGGAAGTTATCAATGAAGCAATAAAAGATGGTTGTACCTAGTACACTGACCAGAAGAACTCCTGCAGTGATGCCCTTTGTTGGGGTGATTGGCATCCAATAACCAAAAAGGTCTAACTTGAACTGCTAGTGTTTTCCCTTTGTGACGATCAACTTCAGAGCTCCTTGATGTTACCCTCAGTCCATAGCTTCCTTGATATCAAGGGCAATCACTTTCATCTTACTTCTGGAAGTAGTTTTTTGGTGAATGTTTGGACCAAGCCAGTGGATGTTGTTTACTCCAGATTTTCAGAAAGCCTTTGATAAGGTGCCATACGTGAGGCTGCTAAGAAAGATGAGAGCCCATGGTCGGATACTAGCATGGATAGCAGGTTCCCCGATGGCAGAAGGCAATAAAGGGGGCTTTTTCTGGTTGGCTGCCAGTGACAAGCGGAGCTTGTATATTAATGATTTGGATGGGTGGAGATTGAAGGCTTTGAGGCCAAGTTTGCGGATGATACGAAAATAGGAGACAGGTGGTGTAGAGAAAGCAGGGACTCCGCAGAAGGAATTGGATAAGTTGAGAGAATTGGCAGAGAAGTGGCAGATGGAATATAGTGTAGCAATGTGTGGAGTCATGTATTTTAGTAGTAGGAATAAGGCGTAGACTATTGTAGATTGATGATGCATGTGAACCAATCACACACAAGCCAGCATCACTAACTCCACCCCACTATAACACTTATACTAACACTCGTTTCCAGCACTGCCAGTCTGAGCAGCTAGGATGTACTGACAAACAACCGTCCTTAATGCTGTTACGTTTCAGTGCTGTTTAGAGATGAATTTGAATCATATTCCGTGTCTGGAATACTCTCTACATGGTGTCAGAAGTGGGATACGAACCCACGCCTCCAATTGGAGACCAGAACGAGGTAGTGCTTTCCGCACCATTCGGGAATGTCTGCCACCAGCGACGTCCAGGGCAGTGCTGGTGGAGGTTGTTGCAGGAGGGGCTGCCGCTGCTGATGAGGCGCAAGGTTGAAAGTGGGGCAGGAAGCTATGCGGTCCCGGATGTACTTGGCCATTCCCGTCTGGGCACTGTTGTCAGCCCGACTGACGAGCCACGATCATACCTTGTCGACTGTGAGGGAGCGGTATACAGGAGAAGTCAACAACACCTGCTTGCTGTGAGGGAGCCCCGACCACCGCCTGCTGGTCCCTATGCTCCGCCGCTCCAGTTCCGGCCGCCTTTTGCGATGTCTCCCACCCATCCCCGCATGCCTTGCACCCCTCCACGTCCCTCGGTCTCCACTAACCACGGGGCCTCACCTACCGCGTGTTTCCCCTTTCGGTCACCACAAGCGCCCACCGCGCTATTCTCGCCTCCAGGCTCTCCGTCTCATCTTTCTGGTGAGGGGGGGGGGGGGGGGGGGGGGGGGGGGGGAGGGTTTGGTCCGCACGCGCTCGGGCCTTGTCAGTAGACCACCAGACAGATATGGCGAGTATGTTTAACTCCATGGTATGGGTGCCCTTCCACACATTAATCTTTAGGGGTAAGGATGTAGATTGATGATTCATGTGAACCAATCACACAAGCCAGCATCACTAACTCCACCCCACTATAACACTTATACTAACACTCGTTTCCGGCACTGCCAGTCTGAGCAGCTAGGATGTACTGACAACCAACCGTCCTCAATGCTGTTAAGTTTCAGTGCTGATTAAAGATGAATTTGAATCATATTCCGTGTCTGGTGCTTGTCTACAACTATTTTCTAAATGGGGTGAGAATCCAGAAATCGGAGGTGCAAAGGGACTTGGGAGTGCTGGTGCAGGATTCCCAAAAAGTTAAAAGTTAATTTGCAAGTCGAATCTAGAGTAATGAAGACAAATGCAATTCTAGCATTTATTTCAAGAGAGCTAGAATACAAATCCAGGGATGTAATGATGAGGCTCTGGTCAGGCCGCATTTGGAGTTTTGTGAGCAATTTTGGGCACCATATCTCAGGAAGGATGTGCTGGCTCTGGAGAGGAGGTTTATGATTCCAGGAGTGAGTGGGTTTACATATGATGAGCGTTTGATGGCACTGGGCCTGTACTCGCTGGAGTTTAGAAGAATGAGGGGGGACTTCATTGAAACTTACCGAATAGTGAAAGGCTTGGACAGAGTGGATGTGGAGAGGATGTTTCCGCTAGTGGGAGAGTCTAGGACTAGAGGTCATAGCCTCATAATTAAAAGACATTCCTTTATGAAGGAGATGAGGAAGAATGTCTTTAGTTGGAGGGTAGTGAATCTGTGGAATTATTTGCCACAGAAGGCTGTGGAGGCCAAAAGTCAAGGGATATTTTTAAGGCAGAGATAGATAGATTCCTGATTAATACAGGTGTCAGGGGTTATGGGGAGAAGGCAGGAGAATGTGGTTAGGAAGGAGAGATAGATCAGCCGTGATTGAATGGCAGAGTAGTCTTGATAGGCCAAATGGCCTAATTCTGTTCTTATCATTTATGACCTTATGACCAAGACTGCGATGACAAATGGCAGCAAATAATTTTGGTCAAATGCACAAACAGCAGAGACGTTTGCAGGTTAATGGCGAATGGCACTTCAATTCCTTGCTGGAAACACCTCCCACTTGCTGATGGGTAATAACTCTGGGATGTGGGAACTTTTTGAAGACTGGAGCGTTGGACTGAGGCTGGTGGAACTGGATGTTGTACAGTAACTGGAACCAGATGGCGCAGAAGGGGTTGGGTCGATTGCTGGGGTGGTAGGATCATGCTCAGGTTCTGCCCAGGCTGATTGCCCGTCCCTCCTCCAAGCTTAAATCTGTGCCCGGGTGCCCCTGGAGAGGGAGTACACTGTGTTCATAGGCACCTTGGCTGCTTTCCGAGATGGCTGGGCACTGCAGGGGCTCTTGGATACCAATATTATCATTGCTTTGATACTTCCTTGTTTGTTTTTTTTATTTTGGCTTGACGTTTCCTTAGAATAGTGAATAAGCTGTCCTTTGAATTTGCAATAAACTTACCTTTGCAAACAAAAAAAAGATTTTTTCCATTTTTACTTTTTTAATCACCTTCTTTGCAGGAGTCTGAAGCTGTAGACAGCTGCATTCAGAGATCACTCTCTGCCCTCTATCCCCCATTTGAAGAAACAGCTGCCACCCTCCTTGCGCAGGTGTTTGATGTACTGGAGAAGATCTACCAACATGATGCTCTGCGCTATATCATCGATTTCTTCATCCCTGCTAAGCACATCCTGCAAACTATCCAGCAACAGGCCTGTGTGAGTATCAATCAAAGATAGACACAAATTGCTGGAGTAAGTCAGCAGGTCAGGCAGCATCTCTGGAGAGAAGGAATAGGTGACATGGGGGTTGTGAGCATCAGGCAGTTTTAATTGGGGCACAGTAGGGATGGAGCTGAGTACAGTAAAACTCTCATGAACCAGTGGTCAACATTTTTTTCAAAACTGATGGTTCAACATCAGGCTTGCAAGAAATCGGTTCCCGACTCCCTGATCCTTGTCATTCCCACACTGCCTTCAAACTACGTAGGATTCCGTATCCCATGCTTCACAAAATTCACAGAGAAATTTATTATAATACAACACAACATCCAATAGTCTGGAACAATTTGCTAGTCCGGTACCATAGACCCAGGCATTCCCGGGTATCTGAGTTTTGTATGGAAACTGAGCAGTCTTCCATTTCCCTCCAGCTCACTGAGGTCACGATCCTTACTTTCCCTCTCCCCTTACCAGAATCGCTGATTCCTGCACTCCATCTTCCCCATCACGGGTCTCAATGATCATTCTCAATTCACAGGGTCACTGGAAAATTAAAATACAAAACAACATTTTTAGAAAGTGAACTAAAACTCTAAGCAGGAAGTACAAGTGCAAAATAAAGTCCAATAGTCCCAAATGACCCAAGCTCGCTGGATTATCAGGTCTTCAAACTGAGCAGAATATCATTACCTTCCGTGGAGGTGGAGGCATCACCAGGAGCCTCTACCTTCCCTCAGTCTAAAACTCACCGGGGTCCCCCATCCCCCACCTTTCATCGGAGTTCCCATCCCCCACTCTCATCCATCATCAGGGTCCCTGCCTGCCTTCCCTCCCTCCCCCCTTTTCCTAAACCACCATCGGCAGGGATCCCATTCCCGCCCTCACTTTCACAATCTCATCACTGGGGCCCCTTGGTCCTATGCTATCCCACTTTTGCACCCCCTCCATACACTCCCTACTTACAGCTGCCAATAAATCAGACAACTGTGGAGGCAAGTCATTGTGTGTTTTTAAAGTGGAGATTGACAGATTCTTGATTAGTAAGGGTGTCAAGGGTTATGGGGTGAAGGCAGAATGGGGTTCAGATGGACTGGGCTACTTCCGGGCCCACCCGTCCGGAGCGCCGGGGACACAGTCTGTGCGTCAGGGCTACTGTCCAGAGGTCCGTGGCAAACCGTCTGGGCATCAGGACTATCATCTGAGGTGCCAGGACCACCGGGACCTCCGTCTGGGGTGCCAAGGCCACCGTACGGGACTGGGCTGGGGCCAAGGACCATGTGTCCTCTCTCACCGCCTCTCCCTGCCACCGCAGGAAACGTACGCCGCTTTGCCCAGGTCTGTGGCGACGGGGCCACCGTCTGAAAGTAAGCATTCAAGTACAGCAGGCAGTGAAGAAAGCGAATGGCATGTAGGCCTTCATAACACGAGGAGTTGAGTATAGGAGCAAAGAGGTCCTTCTGCAGTTGTGCAGTGCCCTAGTGAGACCACACCTGGAGTATTGTGTGCAGTTTTGGTCCCCTAATTTGAGGAAGGACATTCTTGCTATTGAGGGAGTGCAGCGTAGGTTCACCAGGTTAATTCCTGGGATGGCGGGAATGTCATATGTTGATAGAATGGAGCGGCTGGGCTTGTAAACTCTGGAATTTAGTAGGATGAGAGGAGATTCAGGGTTTGGACACGCTTGAGGCAGGAAACATGTTCCCGATGTTGGGGGAGTCCAGAACCAGGGGCCACAGAAAAATAATAAGGGGTAAGCCATTTAGAACGGAGATGAGGAAACACTTTTTCCACACAGAGAGTTGTGAGCCTGTGGAATTCTCTGCCTCAGAGAGGCTGGTTCTCTGGATGCTTTCAAGAGAGAGCTAGATAGGGCTCTTAAAGATAGCGGAGTCAGGGGATATGGGGAGAAGGCAGGAACGGGGTACTGATTGGGAATGATTGGGGTTGATAGAGTTGACGTGGATAAGCTTTTTCCATTGAGAGTAGGGAAGATTCAAACAAGAGGACACGATTTGAGAATTAAGGGACAGAAGTTTAGGGGTAACATGAGGGGGAACTTCTTTACTCAGAGAGTGGTAGCTGTGTGGAATGAGCTTCCAGTGGAAGTGGTGGAGGCAGGCTCGATTTTATCATTTAAAAATAAATTAGTTAGGTATATGGACGGGAAAGGAATGGAAGGTTATGGTGAGTGCAGGTAGATGGGACAAGGTGAGAGTAAGTGTTCGGCACGGACTAGAAGGGCCGAGATGGCCTGTTCCCGTGCTGCAATTGTTATGGTCTGAGTGCAGGTAGATGGGACTAAGTGAGAGTAAGTGTTCGGCACGGACTAGAAGGGCCGAGATGGCCTGTTTCCGTGTTGTAATTGTTATATGGTTATATGATCATAGTTATATGGTTATATGATCAAGTGTTCGGCATGGCTCGAAGGGCCGACTCCTGCACCTATTGTCTAATGCAGTGGTTCTCAACCTTTTTTCAGTGATGTACCCCCTGTGAAATATTTTTTCAGCCAAGTACCCCCTAACCAGCGCAAAAATATAGGCCTACATAGGCCTATATTTTAAAATCTCACGTACCCCCTGGAGTGCCTTCACGTACCCCCAGGGGTACGCGTACCCCCATTTGAGAACCACTGGTCTAATGGACCAAGGACAGGAGCCTGAAGACTGCAACAACCAGGTTCAGGAATAGCTACTTCCCCACAGCCATCAGGCTATTAAACCTGGCTCGGACAAAACTCTTGATTATTAATAACTCATTTTCTGTTATTTGCACTTGATCAGTTTATTTATTCATGTGTGTATATATTTATATTATGGTATATGGACACACTTATCTGTTCTGTAGTAAATGCCTACTATGTTCTGTGTGCTGAAGCAAAGCAAGAATTTCATTGTCCTATACAGGGACACATGACAATAAACTCACTTGTCTCACCTCCCTCTCCCTCTCTCTCTCTGCCCCCCCCCCCCCCCATATGCAGGAACCGTATGGCGGCCGCCGCTTCGCCCACGCGGGTTGGCCCCTGTGCCAGCGCGGCCTGGTGGTGGTGCAGCTGGCTGCCCTGGACTGGCGCCAGCTTCGTCCCGGCGACTTCTACCTGCAGCTGGCTCCCCGCCAGGCCGGCCGCGGGGCCCGCCTGCTGCTGAGGTGGCCGGGCCCAGAAGGCCCGGGGTCGGAGCCGGTGCCCGAGGCTTCCTACCCGCACCTCTTCACCGCCGAGTGGCTGGACGGAGTCAACCGGCGCCACAGCGGCAGAGGAGGAGGCGGCGGCGGCGGCCTCGGCCTCGAGTGGTGCCTGGCGGCCGAAGGGGGCCGGCTGAAGAGGCTGCCCTGGAGGCGGGTGGTTTACCCGCTGTTGGAGCCCGAGGACGGGCCCGAAGCCGAAGCCGAAGCCGGGCCTCGCCCGCCCGCCATCGGGACCAGGAGACGGCCCTCGGGCGACGGAGCGGACGCTGAGCCGCGGACCGGGGCCGAAGCCGGCCTGAAGAGAAGCCTGGGCAACGGGCAGGATTGGAGCTGGGATAACGACGCTCCGGACGGCGAGGCTTCCACTTACTGCTCGGTGACGGCCTGCGGCCTCGACGACAACGACGACCACCAACTTCAAGATGGCGACGAGGGCGAGTACGTCGAGCTTCTGGAAGCTTCCGCGCACGCGCGTGGCTGCCCTCGCCCGCGCCCGCGCCCGCGCCGCGCCTGCGCGCTGCCCGCCTCGCGCACGGCCTCGCTGCCGGCCGCCGCCGGGCGCCGTCGGCCTGCGGGCACGCATGCGCGGGCGCGGCGCGGGGCCTGGCAGCACCGCCGTCGGCGTCGGAGGGGCGACAGCGGCGGTTGTGGCGGCGGCGGCGGCGGCGGAGGTGGGACCAGACGGAGGAGCAGGACGTCGAGCAACAGCCGCGCCGCCGCCGAGCAGGCCACGCCGTTGCCCGGGGCGACGGGCCGAGCTGAGGTGGAGGGAGCAGGCGACGCCGACGCACACGCCCCCGAGCCGCCCCGTCCGGAAGCCGCGACCCCATTGGATGGCGAGCTCGGTCACGTGGGACCGGGCAGCGGCTCTGCGCTGCCATTGGCCGAGGAGGAGCGCGCCCCGGGCAGGACCGCATGCCGATTGGACGAAGAAGCGTGCCCGTCCGAAATGAGACCCGGTCATCCATTGGCTATAGAAGGCACGTCGGCCATGGCAACTGGACTGTCATTGGCTGGACGGGAAGGGTCCCCAACCCTATTGGCTGGACGTGAAGGGTCCCCAACGCCATTGGCTGGACGGGAAGGATCCCCAACGCCATTGGCTGGACGGGAAGGGTCCCCAACCCTATTGGCTGGACGTGAAGGGTCCCCAACGCCATTGGCTGGACGGGAAGGATCCCCAACGCCATTGGCTGGACGGGAAGGGTCCCCAACCCTATTGGCTGGACGGGAAGAATCCCCAACGCCATTGGCTGGACGGGAAGGGTCCCCAACCTTATTGGCTGGACGGGAAGGATCCTTAACCCTATTGGCTGGACGTGAAGGGTCCCCTACCCTATTGGCTGGACGGGAAGGATCCCCAATGCCATTGGCTGCAAATGAACAGTCCCCAGTGCCATTGGCTGGTGACGGCTCGCCGCAAAATGGGGGCCGGCTATTGACACCGGATCCCTGCCCAAAACCCGCGTCTCGCCGGCCACTGCCTGATCGGAGCTCGCCAAAACCTACATCCCAGCGGCATTCACGGAAATTTGGCAGTGACCCGTCACTGGACCAATGGAAAACTGGGATCGTGCCGTCGCCGGCGAAAAGGGTTTTGCCAAATACGTTGCCTGGGATGTCGCTGCCTCGGGAGAGCGAACGAAAAACCGGGACCAAACATTCCATGGCTGTGATCAAGCTGCCAAAGACGAGGACCAAAACATTTCTGGTTGAAGAAATTGCAGCAACAACTGGGCCTGAACATTCGTCTGGTCAACAAACTTTATTGGAAACGGGGACTCAGCAGTTGTTGGCTGAACAGAGGCCGCCTGCATCTGGCACCAGGCAGTCTTTAGATGCACAGGTCAAGTCAAGGATGACGACTGACCAATCATTGAGTCAGCAGCCTGCCATGGCAATTGGCACCACACCCCCATTGGATGAATATATGGGATCTGAATTGACCAATCAGAGTACAACGACATCTGGGATTGGACCGTTATTGGCTGGACAGGATCAGGTAACGAGTAGGACTCAGCAGCCATTGGCTGACGAGGCTGCCCCAAGACCTGGGAGAGAACAGCCATTGGCTGAACAAACAGCCTTGACTGGTGATTCATTGGCTGAGTCTGTAGGACCTGGACTAAGGCAGACCAATGCTGAGCGAGATCCAGCCAGAACTTGTGCTGATAGGTCACATTCGGCCAATGAACAATCTGCCGTCAGGACACAGCCATTGGTTGCAGCAACGGGATCCAGGATCTCATTGGTGGATTGCCCAGAGGGGGACCGGTTGAACTCATTACCGCAAAGCTCAGGGCTTGAGGTTAACTACTCTGGACCCACGATCACCCAGACGGCAGAATGTTGCCTGTCGCAAGCCCACACGCTAGTCGACCAGACAGAGAGACCCACCTCTCCCCCAGAGGAGGCCCGAGGAGACTGTCGGTGGGATGGGGCAAGGCCCACAGGGGCAGGGGAGTTACCCACCCCCAATGTGCGGGGTCTTTCGTCGGAGCGGGAGCACCATGGAGGGGAGGAGGCGAGATGGCCGGACGGTGTGACAACAGCTGCACCTGTACACAACCTGAGAGGTGAACAGAGGACATCAGGGGAGGCCAGAGAACGAGAGGGATTGTCAAGCCGAGGTCACCCTGCTGAAGTATCCCAAAGGGAGCACAGCTCAGATTCCACTGAAGAAGGTAAGGGATCACCTCTCTTGATGGACATAAAATGCTGGAGCAACTCAGTGGGTCAGTGTCCCTGGATAGAAGGAATGGGTGACATTTTGGGTTGAGACCCTTCTTCAGATTGAGAGTCAGGGGAGAGGGAGACATAGAGACATGGAATGGTAAGGTGTGAAAACGAGAGATCAAAGGGGACTTTGATCAAGGAAAATGTAGAATGGATCATTGTTAGCTCTGAAATCAGAGTACAACGACAACTGGGATTAGACGGTTATTGGTCGGACAGGATCAGGTAACGACCAGGACTCAGCAGCTATTGGCTGACGAGGCCTGTACTCTGAACCCCCAAAATGTCCCCCATTCCTTCCCTCCAGAGACGCTTCTTCTCCTGCTGCGTTACTCCACCATTTAGTGTCTATCTTCGGTGTAAACCAGTACCTGTAGTTCCCTCCTACACACCTGCTCCCTTGGTATGTAGGGGCAGATGTGAGCTCATGGATTGAGATGTGTAAGATGGAACTGCGATGCGAAACGTCCCCCATTCCTTCTCTCCAGAGATGCTGCCTGTCCCGCTGAGTCACTCCAGCTTTTTGTGTCTGTCATGGATTGAGATGTTGCGTGGTGGGTGCATGGAACGAGCTGCCGGAGGAGGTAGTTGAGGCAGGGACTAACAATCGGACAGGTACATGGGTAGGGGAGGTTTAGAGGGATAAGGGCCAAACGCCCAAGGTGGGACTAGTGTAGATGGGGCAAGTTGGTCGGCATGGGCAAGTTGGGCCGAAGGGCCTGTTTCCACATGTATGACTCTATGACTAGTGCGGTAGGGTGTCGCAGCGGTAGAGTTGCTGCCTTACAACAACGCCGGAGACCCGGGTTCGATCCCGACTACGCGTGCTGTCTGTACGGAGTTTGTACGTTCCCCCCATGACCGCGTGGGTTTCTAAGAGATCTTCGGTTTCCTCCCGCACTCCAAAGACGTACAGGTTTGTAGGTAAATTGTCCCTAGTGTGTGTAGGATGGTGTTAATGGATAGTGTTAAGTGTGCGGGGATCGCTGGTCAGCACCGACTCGGTGGGCCGAAGGGCCTGTTTCCGCACTGTATCTCTAAACTAAACTAGACTATGTCAATGAGGGAAGGGGATTGCACTATATTTCTCATCTCTGCATTGTTCTACTCCCATTAGCACTGCTCTCTCGCCCTGACTCCCACTCACGGCACCTCTCTCTTCCTTCCTCCAGGTTCCCCCGAGGTTGACGTGCGCAGAGGCCGGGGAGGGGGAAGGGATTCACCTTGCCAACCTTCCAAACAGCAGGAGGAGCTGACACCTCCAGCCCAGCAACTGCCCGAGGCCCCTCCGCCCAGTCCGAGCGAGGCCCGTCTGCCTGGTCCCTCCAACCCTCCTCCGCTTGGTCCCACGGGAGCCCCTCCACCACATCCACCCCACCCTCCCACACGCTGTCCGTCAACTGCCCCTCCGCCCTGTCTGAGCGAGACGCTACTGCCTGATCCCTCTGACCCCCCTCTGCCTGATCCAACTGATGCATCTCCGCCCCATCCACCCCACCCTCCCACGCTCCTGGTGCCCCCGCCCTGTCCAACAGAGGCCCTCCTGCCCGGTCCGTCTGACCTCCCTCCGCCTGGTTCAACAGACACCCCTCTGCCCAGTCCGTCCCAGTCCCCTCCGCCCGGTCCAACAGAAACCCCTCTGCCTGTGGTCCGTCTGCCCATTCTGTCCGACACCCCTTCACCTGGTCCGTCTGACACCGCTTCGCCCGGTCTGGTCGATGTCCCTCCTCCCCATCCACCCACCACCCCTTCGTCCTGTCCGTCCGATGTCCCCACTGAGGACCCCTCCCCAGGTCTGTCTCTGGTCCCCCTGCCACAACTTCCTGACGCTCCCATATGCCCACCAACCCAGGCCCCCTCACCTCCACACTCCGAGGCAAACTCACCATCTACTCTGGCTCCCTCACCTCGACCCTCCGAGGCCCCATTGCCTCAACCGTCTGACATTCCCTCACCTCGACCCACCGAGGCCCCGTCGCCTCAACTCTCTGACATTCCCTCCCCTCGACTGCCCGACACTCCTTCACACCAAGTGGCCAACATTCCCTCACCCCAACTGTCTGAAGCCGCCTCACCCGAACCTCGCCAGGAATCCCCCCACCGGCCATCAGATGCCTCGTCGAACCATCCAACCAGCCCTGGGAGAGGGGATATCGATGCTGCAACACAGAGCCATCCCCGTCTCCTCGATCCAGCGCTCCCCAGTCACGCCTGCACCACAACTCTGCTGGAGGTCGATTTGGATGTGCTGCAGTCGGAGGTCCTCTCCCTCCCAGGTGAGTCGAGGGTGGAGCAGAGAATAGGTCGAGACCCGGGCCGCACGGTGGCACAGCGGTGGAGCTGCTGCCTCACAGCCCTAGAGACCTGGGTTTCATCCTGACTACCGGAGTTCTCATAGACTGTATGGAGTTTGTACGTTCACCCCTTGAGCGCGTGGGTTTTCTCCGACTGTACAAGAGCTGGCTGCTCTTGAAAAGGAGGCGCAGTCCTCTTTCTTACAGTTTGGCTTTCTTCCCAACCAATTGTTCAAGCGCTTTTGATTGCAACATGCGCCTTCATTTAGTTCAACAAAGGAAATGACAAGTTACTAAAGTGCTCCGGTTTCCTCCCACACTCCAAAATGTACAGGTTTGCTGGTTAATTGGCTTCAGTAAAATTGTAATTTGTCCCTAGTGTGTAGGATAGTGCTAGTGTGTGGGGTGATCGCTGGTCAGCTCGCACTCAGACCGGGGGGGGGGGGGGGGGGCTGTTTCCACTGTATCTCTAAAGTCTAAAGGAAAGTAAACTTGGAGAAAATTAGAGAATTCAATGTCCATTCCTGATAACAGGTGGGAAGAAACAGCCTCTGCATTTTCACATTTCTGTGCCTCTTGCCTGATGGGAGACGAGAGAAGAAGGAGGGACCTTGATGATGCTGGTGGTCTTGCCGAGGCAGTGTGAAGTGTAGATGGAGTAGATGGAAGGGAGTTTAGTTTGTGAGATGGTCTGGGCTGCGTCCACAATTCACTTCCATTTCTTGCAGTCTTCAACGGAGCTGTTCCCAAACCGTGCTGCAATGTGTCCCAATAAAATGCTTTCTACGGTGCATCTGTAGAAGTTGGTGGGAGATGCCGAACTTCATAAGCCCTCCGTGGAAGTAGGGTGCCCCGAGATCAGGGCTGAAGTACAACTGGAATATGAGGAGCAAGTAACTTGTAATAGTGGGAGGGGCGGTCAGTGTAATGTGAGCAATACAGGCCCACCCAGTGCAGTACAGGCTTCACTGTAGGATCAATGAAGGCAGTGTGGAGTTTGCACGTTCTCCCTGATGCCCCTCCCGTGCAGTGCAGGCCCCTCCAGTGCAAGACGGGCCGCTCCAGTGCAAGACGGGCCGCTCCAGTGCAGGGCAGGCCCCTCCAGTGCAGGGCGGGCCCATCCAGTGTGGATCAATGAAGGCAGTGTGGAGTTTGCATGTTCTCCCTGATGCTCCTCCAGTGCAGTGCAGACGCCACCAGTGCAGTGCGGGTTCCTCCAATGCAGTGCGGGCCCCTCCAGTGCAGTGCGGGCCCCTCCAGTACAGTGCGGGCCCCTCCAGTACAGTGCGGGCCCCTCCAGTGCAGGGCGGGCCCCTCCAGTACAGTGCGGGCCCCTCCAGTACAGGGCGGGCCCCTCCAGTACAGTACGTGCCGGTGCAGTGCGGGGCCCTCCAGTACAGTGCGGGCCCCTCCAGTACAGTGCGGGCCCCTCCAGTACAGTGCGGGCCCCTCCAGTACAGTGCAGGCCCCTCCAGTGCAAGACGGGCCGCTCCAGTGCAGGGCGGGCCCCTCCAGTGCAGTGCGGGCCCCTCCAGTACAGTGCGGGCCCCTCCAGTGCAGTACGGGCCCCTCCAGTACAGTGCGGGCCCCTCCAGTGCAGTGCGGGCCCCTCCAATGCAGGGCGGGCCCCTCCAGTGTGGATCAATGAAGGCAGTGTGGAGTTTGCATGTTCTCCCTGATGCTCCTCCAGTGCAGTGCAGACGCCACCAGTGCAGTGTGGGTTCCTCCAGTGCAGGGCGGGCCCCTCCAGTGCAGGGCTGGCCCCTCCAGTACAGTGCGGGCCCCTCCAGTGCAGGGCGGGTCCCTCCAGTGCAGTATGTGCCCGTCTAGTGTGGTTCCATCCAGCAGCTGCCCGCGATGGCCGTTGGCCTCATTGTCTCTCTGTACCATTTCCGCAGGGAGCAGGGACCGGAGTGGCCGAGCCCTCGTCATCCTCATGGCTAGGAACCCCATCCTGCACAAGCCCACCTGCAGCAGCACACAGCTGGCCAGGATCCTGATGTACCTCCACGCCATCTCCAGGTGAGGACACTTGGACCACGGCCCACTGGCATATCCGTCTCTCCCCCCTCTGTCATTTCCCCCCTCTGTCATTTCCCCTCTCTCTCCCTCTGTCTCTCTCTCTCTCCCCCCCTCTGTCTCTCTTCTCTGCCTCACGTTTTGTCGCTTGCTTCCTCTTTCTCTGCGTCTTTGTCTCTCTACCTCTGCCTCAGTTTCTCTCCCCTCAACGATGTCTATCCGCCTCTCTCTTTCTCATTCTAATGCCCATTCTGTCCTTCTCTCTCCCTCCACGCCTCCCTTTTACAGTTACATTTTTGTTTCTCCGCCTCCCAAGTCCCTTTCCCATCCTCCCCCTTCCCCCACGCACGATCTTCACTCGTCGTCTTTCCCTCTGTGGCCTTTAACCTCTCCCCCTCGCGCTCCAGGGGCGAGCTCCCACCCCCGTGTAACTCCGTTCCCCTTCTGCCCCTGCAGGAAGGATCTGCAGGAGCGAGGCCTCCGAGTGCTGATGGAGTCCCACCATCACTGGCCAGCTGCGGTGATTTGGAAAGCCTTCGACATCTTCCAGGTGAGATACTTCTCCCCGGCACAAGGCGGCAGAGTTGGAACATCGTGGCCTTCTTTGTCTTGCATGTTCGATTCTTGCCATCTTTGTTTGACAATAGACAATAGGTGCAGGAGGAGGCCATTCGGCCCTTCGAGCCAGCACCGCCATTCAATGTGATCATGGCTGATCATCCACAATCAGTACCCCGTTCCTGCCCTTCTCCCCATATCCCCTGACTCCGCTATTTTTAAGAGCCCTATCTAGCTCTCTCTTGAAAGTATCCAGAGAACCGGCCTCCACCACCCTCCACTGAGGCAGAGAATTCCACCGATTCACAACTCTGTTTTTATCCACGAGTAGTTGCTCTACTCAACAGCCAAAAATCTGTAGCCTCCCTTTGATCTGGTATTTTGTTGGTTCACATGCTTGATCAATGGTGTTTTATCATTAATGTATTATTATTATTTAGTGTTTTCTGAGACATTCGTAACTGTCACTGTATGTCATGTTGTTACTTGTGGGCGGAGCACCAAGGCAAATTCCTTGTATGTGAATACTTGGCCAATAAACTTACTTACTTTGTGTGAAAAAGTTTTTCCTCATCTCCGTTCCAAATGGCTTACCACTTATTCTGAAAATGTGGCCCCTAGTTCTGGACTCCTCCAACATTGGGAACATGTTTCCTGCCTCTAGTGTCCAAACCCGTAATAATCTTATATGTTTCAATAAGATTCCCTCTCATCCTTTTAAATTCCATAGTATACAAGCCAGAGTATACAAGTTTGGTTGTCATAGAGTCACGCAGCACAGAAACAGGCCCTTCAGCCCACCATGTCCATGCCAACCGTTAAGTCCCACCTGCACTAATCCCATTTACCAGCACTTGGTCCACAGTCTTCTAAACCTCCAAGATTCAAGGACATTCAATTAAATGTGAGGACCTTCCGCTCTTCCTCTCCCTCCCAAGTTCTCCCTAGTTGAGGTAGGGTACTATCGCAACATTTAAAATATATTTGAACAGGTAAATGGATAGGACAGGTTTAGAGGGACATGGGCCCAACTTGGGCAGGAGAGTCTAGAGTAGACGGGACATGTTGGTCGGCATGGGCAAGTTGTTTCCGCACCCTGTGAATATCTGGGAATCCCCCCCCCCCCCGGCTAGAGGAGGTGAATCTCTGTGATTGTTTCTCCGCTGTTTGGGGCATTAGCTGGGCAGACTGGCAGCTTTTTAATCTGACATTCCTCTCTTTGATCCGTTTTCCCAGGGAACCGTCCCCGGAGGAATCCACTCCATTCTGGTGCTGACGGGCAAGGAGTCTCCGATTGTCAAGGAGGGGCCGCGGGGCTCTCAGGTACGTAGGGACCCCCGCACACTGGTCACTGCGCCAATGCTGATCGCCCGCTCTCGCCGCGTCCCCACAAATGTTTCATTTAGTTTAAGGACACAAAATGCTGGAGTAACTCAGCAGGTCAGGCAGCATCACTGGAGAAAAGGAATATGTGATGTTTCGTGTTGAGACCCTTCTTCTGATCATCCACAATCAGTAACCCGTGCCTGCCTTCTCCCCATATCCTTTGAATCCACCAGCCCCTAGAGCTCTATTAAACTCTCTTTTAAATTCATCCAGTGATTTGGCTTCCACTGCCGTCTGTGGCAGGGAATTCCACAAATTCACAACTCTCTGGGTGAAATTTTTTTTTCTCATCTCATTTTCATCTCCCCTTTATTTTTGGACTGTGGCCCCTGGTTCTGGACTCCCCCAACATTGGGAACGTTTTTACTGCATCTAGCCTGTCCAGTCCTTTTATAATTTTTATACATTTCTATAAGATATCCCCTCATCCTTCTAAACTCCAATACAATCTCACTCTTTCCAATCTTTCCTCATATGACAGTCCCCCCATCCCGGGAATTAACCTGGTGAACCTACGCTGCGCTCCCTCAATAGCAAGGATGTCCTTCCTCAAATTAGGAGATCAAAACTGCACACAATACTCCAGGTGTGGTCTCATAGAAACATAGAAATAGGTGCAGGAGGAGGCCATTTGGCCCTTCGAGCCAGCACCGCCATTCATAGTGATCATGTCTCACCAGGGCCCTGTACAACTGCAGAAGGGCCTCTTTGCTCCGATACTCAAATCCTCTCGCTATGAAAAAGCATCTCCGATACAGTACAATTGTGTAGCAGTTGGAGACAATATACAGAGCGCCATTTTCTAGTCCTAATTGTTGTAAGTGCAGGGATCTTGATCTGACCGTGAAGGCCCGTTGTCCTTGCGGAGTTGCAGGGTCGGTCTGGAAAACCGTGCCCTCCGTCCCCGCTTCCCCCGCCGTGGGCAGCGTCCGGTCCACGAGCTCGGCCTCTTGGAGCGGAGCCCGGTCCAGCCGAGCCCCAGGCTGTTGCAGGGCCTCCAGCGGCCCACTTCACCGTCAGTGCACGGCACTGCCTCCCCGCACTGCCTCCCCGCACTGCCTCCCCGCACTGCCTCCCCGCACTGCCTCCCCGCACTGCCTCCCCGCACTGCCTCCCCGCACTGCCTCCCCGCACTGCCTCCCCGCACTGCCTCCCCGCACTGCCTCCCCGCAATGCCTCCCCGCACTGCCTCCCCGCACTGCCTCCCCGCACTGCCTCCCCGCACTGCCTCCCCGCAATGCCTCCCCGCACTGCCTCCCCGCACTGCCTCCCCGCACTGCCTCCCCGCACTGCCTCCTGCAGCCGGTCCGCACTGCCTCCCCGCACTGCCTCCCCGCACTGCCTCCCCGCACTGCCTCCCCGCACTGCCTCCCCGCACTGCCTCCCCGCACTGCCTCCTGCAGCCGGTCCGCACTGCCTCCCCGCACTGCCTCCCCGCACTGCCTCCCCGCACTGCCTCCCCGCACTGCCTCCCCGCACTGCCTCCCCGCACTGCCTCCCCGCACTGCCTCCTGCAGCCGGTCCGCACTGCCTCCCCGCGCTGCCTCCCCGCACTGCCTCCCCGCACTGCCTCCCCGCACTGCCTCCCCGCACTGCCTCCCCGCACTGCCTCCTGCAGCCGGTCCGCACTGCCTCCCCGCACTGCCTCCCCGCACTGCCTCCCCGCACTGCCTCCTGCAGCCGGTCCGCACTGCCTCCCCGCACTGCCTCCCCGCACTGCCTCCCCGCACTGCCTCCCCGCACTGCCTCCCCGCACTGCCTCCCCGCACTGCCTCCTGCAGCCGGTCCGCACTGCCTCCCGCGCTGCCTCCCCGCACTGCCTCCCCGCACTGCCTCCCCGCACTGCCTCCCCGCACTGCCTCCTGCAGCCGGTCCGCACTGCCTCCCCGCACTGCCTCCCCGCACTGCCTCCCCGCACTGCCTCCCCGCACTGCCTCCCCGCACTGCCTCCCCGCACTGCCTCCCCGCACTGCCTCCCCGCACTACCTCCCTGCACTGCCTCCTGCAGCCGGTCCGCACTGCCTCCCCGCACTGCCTCCCCGCACTGCCTCCCCGCACTGCCTCCCCGCACTGCCTCCCCGCACTGCCTCCCCTCACTGCCTCCCCGCACTGCCTCCCTGCACTGCCTCCTGCAGCCGGTCCGCTTTCAGTTCAGTTAAGTTTATCGTCACATTTAGTTAGAGTGAAAAGCTTTTGTTGCGTGCTTACCAGTCAGCAGAAAGACAATATCTGATTCCAATCGAGTCATTACAGTGTATAGATACATGATAAGGGAATAACGTTTATAGACAATAGGCGCAGGAGGAGGCCATTCGGCCCTTCGAGCCAGCACCGCCATTCAATGTGATCATGGCTGATCATCCCCAATCAGTACCCCGTTCCTGCCTTCTCCCCATATCCCCTGACTCCGCTATCTTTAAGAGCCCTATCTAGCTCTCTCTTGAAAGCATCCAGAGAACCGGCCTCCACCGCCCTCTGAGGCAGAGAATTCCACGGGATCACCACTCTCTGTGAGAAAAAGTGTTTCCATTCTAATAAAAGCGTCTCCGTTCTAATAGTGCAAGGTCTCCGTCTTCCTCGTCTCCGTTTAGTGCAAGGTTAAGCCAGCAAAGTCCGATCAAGGACAGTCTGAGGGTCACCAAAGAGGTTCCACGCATTAACACTATCGTACACACACTAGGGACAATTTTATATTTATGGCAAGCCGATTAACTTACAAACCTGCACGTCTTTGGAGTGTGGGAGGAAACTGAAGATCTTAGAGAAAACCCACGCAGGTCAGGGGCGGAATGTACAAACTCCGTCCAGACAGCACCCGTAGTCAGGATGGAATCCGTGTCTCTGGCGCAGTGAGGCAGCAGCTCTACCCGCTGCACCACCGTGCCGCTTGTTTAAACCCCCCCTCCCCAACGCCGGGTTTCTTCCCTCCCGGACCTGCGTTAAACTTTACCCCCGATCATGGACAATCAGTATCAATGGACCCCCTGAAACGGAAGGAAAAAGGGATTTCTCTTTATCTCCTTCCTGCGCACTGACCATCTGATTCTGTGACCCCCCACCTCTCTGTTCCTGTACCCCCACCTCTCTCTTCCTGTACCCCCACCTCCCTGTTCCTGGACCCCCTCCCCCCCCCCACCCTTCCCGGCGTCTCCCCAGGGCAAGGCCGTAACCGTGTCAACCTCTAACCTCCCCACGACCCCCGCAGGTGAAGGTGGTGTCATCGATCCTGGCTCTGCACGAGTACGTGGACCCCGCGCAGCTGACCGAACCCTTCGGCGGAAGCTTCCAGTACAACCACCAGAAGTGGGCGCGATTTCGCCAGGTGGGCATTTCGCCCGCTCCCTTGGTGTGGGGAGTGGGGGGAGGTGGGGAGTGGGGGGAGGTGGGGAGTGGGGGGTGGATGGAGGTGGGGGGAGTGGTCAGTTCAGTTTATTGTCACGTGTACCGAGCTATAGTGAACAGCTTGTGTTGCGTGCTAACCAGTCAGCAGAAAGACAATGCGCGATTACAGTCGAGCCATTCAAAGTGTATAGATACATGATAAGCGAATAACGTTCAGTGCAAGGCAGACAAAAATGCTGGAGAAACTCAGCGGGAGAGGCAGCATCTATGGGGCAAAGGAATAGGCAACGTTTTGGGTCGAGACCCTTCTTCAGACTGATGTCTTGGTGGGGGGGGGGGCGGGAAGAAGAAAGGAAGAGGCGGTGACAGTGGACTGTGTGAGAGCTGGGAAGGAAGGAGAAAGGAGGGACTACCTGAAATTGGAGGTCAATGTTCATACCGCTGGGGTGTATACTGCCCAAGCGGAATATGAGGTGCTGCTCCTCCAATTTGCGGTGGGACACACTCTGGCCATGGAGGAGGCCCAGGACAGAAATGTCGGAATGGGAGGGGGAGTTGAAGTGCCGAGCCACCGGGAGATCAGGTTGCTTTATGCGAACAGAGCGGAGGAGTTAGGTGAAGCGATCGCCAAGCCTACGCTTGGTCTCACCGATGTAGAGCAGTTGACACCTAGAGCAGCAGATGCAATAGATGAGGTTGGAGGAGGTGCAGGTGAACCTCTGCCTCACCTGGAAAGACTGCTTGGGTCCTTGGATGGAGTCGAGGGGGGACTTTTAGTGCAAGGTAAAGTCCGATCAAAGATGGGTCCCCGATGAGGTAGGTAGTAGTTGAGTGCGATGGATAGGAATGGCCAGAGGTTGGGGGAACCTCCCCCGTGGACATGCCCCTCCTGGGTTAGGTGCCAGGCATGGATCGCCCTGGGACGGGAGGCTGTTGGAGGGTGGCGGCTTCCCATGGGCAGAGGGAGCAGGGGCGAGCGGAGGGGAGGGGGCGGTGGGGCAGGATTGGAGAGGGTGGCAGCAGGGTGGGGCTGATTGTGAGGGGTGCAGGGTGCAGATGGAAGGGGGGGGGGAGTGTGGTTGGACATGTGGGTTGAGATAGACCATGGTGGGTGGGGGTGGATAACGAGGGTTGGGGTGAGGGAGGGGGTGGTGCTGGTGAAAGGTGTGGGAGAGGTGTAGGGATGAAGGGCCTGGGATTGGGAGGGGAGGAGAGGGAATGGGATTGGGAGGAGGGGAGGGAAGGTCTCGTGCCCCAGAGCCCAGCCTGGCACTAACGATGCCTTCACTCCTCCCGCAGAGCCTGGAGTCCTTGTCCGGAGCCTGCAGAACCTCCATCCTGTTCCTGCGTAGCACCAGGCACCAGCTGGAGGCAAAGAGGCTTCCCCACACGCTGGAGGTAACGCCGGGGGGTCACACCCTCACCGGGACCCCGCCCGCCCCACACGCACTCCGAACGGGGTCACCTTCTCCAATACACAGTCTGACCCCCCCCCGACCCCTCCCCTCCCACGTCCCACACCGGGAACGGGGTTCCCTCCCCAACACACGACCCTGATCCCTTCATCGGTCAAACTCACCCCCCCCCTCCTCCCGACCCGGCCGACACACTCGGAACAGTGTCCCCCCTCTCCAATACACGGCCCAGTCCCCTCCCCAATACTGAACCCCCCCCCCACCTCATCACACACTATCAAACGCCCCCACCCAATACTGGACCTCCCCCCTCAACACACTTGTCAGACCCCTTCCCCAATACTGCCCCCCCCGTCACACACTCTCAGACCCCCTCCCCAATACTGGACACCCCCCCCCCCCCTCATCACACACTCTCAGACCCCCTCCCCAATACTGGACTCCCCCTCCCCTCATCACACACTGTCAGACCCCCCCCCCCACCCAATACTAGACCCCCCTCCATCCACACACTCTCAGACCCCCTCCCCTATACTGGACTCCCCCTCCCCCCACACTGTCAGACCCCCTCCCCTATACTGGACCCCCCCTCTTCCCACACTGTCAGACCCCCTCCCCAATACTGGAACCCCCCCCCCTCTTCCCACACTGTCAGACCCCCTCCCCAATACTGGATCCCCTCCCCCCACAAACGGTCAGACCCCCTCCCCAATACACAGCCTGATCTCTTTCTCCCGATCCCACACATTCCCCGTCACACAGTCTCAGTCCCCTCTCCAATACCAGACACACAGCTTGTTCCCTTACCCGATCCCACACGCTCCCCTCTCACACAGTCTGACCCCTCCCCAACACGGCGGGGGGCTGCGTATTCACCTGTGACTGTGCGTTGTTCCACCTGCTATTTATTACAGGAGGTTGCTGTACTCATCGAGGAGGATCAGACATTAATGAGACAGGTCCTGCAGGACACTCGGTTAACGGGGCTGCAGCAGGAAGGGGCCGCCATCCTGGGCAAGCTCAAGAGGGAGATGGCTACCAACTCAGAGGACTACAGGTAACTCCCCCTCTCCCGGGGTTTATCCTCCCATGCGAGGGCTGGTGTAGTACCTGCTGCCGGAGGAGGATATCAGTGCCATTGTGAGGCACGTGTTCAGCCATAACTAATGTCTCCAGTTATAGTGGGACAGAGTGATACAGTGTGGAAACTGACCCATCAGTCCAACTTACCCACACCGGATAACATGCCCCGTCTACACTAGTCCCACTTGCCTGCTCTTGGTCCATATCCCTCCAAACATGTCCTATCCATGTACCTGTCCAAATGTTTCTTAAATATTGGGATAGTCCCTGCCTCAACTACCTCCTCTGGCAGCTCATTCCATACACCCACCACCCTTTGTGTAAAAAAGTTACCCCTCAGATTCCTATTAAATCTTTTCCCCTTCACCTGAAAACTATGTCCTCTGGTCCTCGATTCCCCTCCTCTGGGCAAGAGACTCTGTGCGTCTACCCGATCTATTCCTCTCATGATTTTGTACACCTCTATAAGATCACCCCTCATCCCCCTGCGCTGCCAGGAATAGAGTCACAGCCTGCTCATCCTCTCCCTACAGCTCAGACCCCCGAGTCCACACCAACACGCGACAGATCTTGGATGGACTGACAAAATGGTTGCCTCACTGGCCACCCCAACATAAAACATTTGCCTCAGTGCCGTCAGCAAAACCCTGTGAAAAGAAAAACATGGGAAGCAATTGCCCAATGGCGAGACCGCTTCTCACAAGTTCACAATTTATAGGAGTAGAATGAGTCCATTCGGCCCATCGAGTCTACTCCACCATTCACTCATGTCTGATCTCTGCCTCCTAATCCAATTTTCTTGCCCTCTACCCATAACCAATGACATCCATTCTAATCAAGAATTTGTCTATCTCTGCCTTAAAAATATCCACTGGCCTGGCCTCCACTGCCCTCTGTCACATTGAGCTCCACAGATTAACTACCCTCTGACTAAAGAAGTTTTTCCTCAACTCCTTTTTAAAAGAGCGCCCTTTAATTCTGAGGCTGTGCCCTCTGGTCCTAGACTCTCCCACCAGTGGAAACATCCTCTCCACATCCACTCTATCTATGCCTTTCATTATTCTGTAAGTTTCAATGAGGTCCCCCCCCCTCAACCTTCAAAACTCCAGGAGTACAGGCCCAGTGCTGTCAAACGCTCATCATATGTTAACCCACTCATTCCTGGAATCTTTCTTGTAAACCTCCTCTGGGCCCTCTCCAGAGCCAGCACATCCATTCTCAGATATGGGGCCCAAATTTGTTCACAGTGCTCCAAATGCTTAGTGTGTCAGGCAGCATCTCTGGAGAAAGGGAATAGGTGACGTTTTGGGTCGAGACCCTCCTTCAGACATTATTCTAGTTTATTGTCACGTGTACCAAGGTACAGTGAAACGTTGTATAGTCGACACGAGGTACATTCCAAAGATGTGCATGTCTGTAGGTTAATTGGCTTTGGTCATCCCACACACACCATGTGGACACCCAATTGAACTCAACAATGAGGATCATCACAGGAACAATCCGCTCAACACCACTCCCCTGGCTCCCTGTCCTATCCAACATAGCCCCTCCACACATCCGGCGAGTAGTCCTCACTCAAAGGATGCTCCAAAAGACCAAAAACTCCCCTCACCTGCCAATTCACATGGACATCTTCAACCCACCCACTGCTCGACTTCCATCTAGACCACCAATTTGGAAGAACCCACCACCAGCTGATTTCACCATCCAATGAGCTTGGAAAAAGGAATGGGAGTCCAAGGACGTCCCAAATAAACATCTGGTGTCAGACCCCACCCTACCGGTCCCTGGCAACAATCTCCCAAGGAAGCAGTGGACGAAGCTGAATAGATTCAGGACTGGACATGGCCTCTGCTTGGCCAGCCTTCACAAATGGGGCAGCAGTCCAACCCCACGGTGTGCTTGTGGAGAGCAGCAAACAATGCAACACATCATTGAAGCATGCCCTCAACAAAGACTCAAAGGAGGACTTGTCACCCTTCATACAGCGGATCAAGAGGCAACTGCTTGGCTAAAGGACTTTGCATTCGCTAAATAAATAAATTGGCTTTGGTAAGCTGTAAAATAAATTGTCCGCAGCGTGTAGTATAGCGATCCAAGTGCTCCGGTTTCCTCCCACAGTCCAAAGACGTACAAGCTTGCAGGTTAATTGCCATCAGTAAAGATTGTAAATTGTCCCTATTGTGTGGGAAAGTGCTAGTGTCCGGGGATCGCTGATCGCTGGCTCCACCGTTATGACACCGCGCGGCCCCAAAGTACAGACTGCATCTGCACTTCATGCTGCCTCGGCAAGGCCAGCAGCATAACCATGGACCAGTCTCACCCCGGTCACTCCCTCTTCTTCCCTCTCCCATCAGGCAAGAGGTACAAAGTGTGACAACGCACACCTCCAGATTCAGGGACAGTTTCTTTCCAGCTGTGATCAGGCAAACTCTAAACCAAACTGAACCATCCTATCAACAACTGGAGAGCTGTCCTGAACTACCATTGACCTCATTGACGACCTTCGGACTATCATTAATCGGACTTTACTGGACTTTATTATGCGCTAGAGACCGGTCCTGAGCTACCATCTACCTCATTGGAGACCCTTCGACTATCTTTAATCAGACTTTAATGGACTATATCTTGCACTAAACGTTATTCCCTTTTTCCTGTATCTGTACACAGTGGACGGCTCAATTGTAAGCATGTGCAGCCTTTCCCTCTGACTGGTTAGCATGCAACAGAAGCTTTTCACTGTACCTCGGTACACGTGACAATAAACTCAACTAAACTCTATCCAGCACTTTCACTAGTTGGTAAGCTTCAATTAGGTCCCCCTCCCTCATCCTTCTAAACTCCAGCGAGTACAGGCCCAGTGCCGACAAACACCCATCGTATCTTTGAGGGGGAAAGGATTTAATAGGAACATGAGGGGCAAGGTTGTGGGTGTATGGAACGAGCTGCCGGAAGAGTTAGCTGAGGCAGCGACTATCGCAACAAAAAGCTTTTTACTGTCTCTTGGTACACGTGACAATAAACTAGAACTCTGGAGACTGTTTCTCCTCCCCTCTCTCTGTCTCTCCCTCTGTCTGTCTCTCCCTCTCTCTGCCTCTCTCTCCCCCCCCCCCTCTCTCTGTCTCTCCCTCTCTGTCTCTCTCTCTCTGTGTCAATCTCCCTCTCCCTCTCTCCACACGTTGTCCTGCCTGTTTGAGAGCTCGCGCTCCTCTCACAATGCTGCCGATTATTCCGCCCACCTCTCCCTCCCTCTCTGTCCTGGCGGGCTTTCAGCTGGGCAGCGTTGGGGTCCCACCTCCTCCCCGCTCACTGCCTTTGAAGCCATGCCGCTGGACAGCGGTGTTCCGGTCCCATGCCATCCGTGTGATCCGTAGGGGCGGGGGGGGGGGGGGGGGGTCAGGTCCCAGCCCCAGGCAGCTGGCAGCGGCCACATTCTTTCTGCTGTTGTTTTCGAGCAGTCTTGTTCCATTAACCCTTCATCATACCGGTCGATCAGCAATTAAAGATGTGGGCACAAAACGCTGGAGTAGCCCGACCCGCTGAGTTACTTCACCACTTTGTGTCATCCAGTCATGAAGTGATACAGTGTGGAAACAGGCCACTCGGCCCAACTCGACCACACCGGCCAACATTGTGTTTAAGAAGGAACTGCAGATGCTGGAAAATCGAAGGTAGACACAAGTGCTGGAGAAACTCAGCGGGTGCAGCAGCATCTATGGAGCGAAGGAAATAGGCAACGTTTCAGGCCGAAACCCTTCTTCAGACTGATGCAGGGACTGTGGCAGGGAATTCCACAAATTCACAACTCTCTGGGTGAAAACGTTTTTTCTCACATCAGTCTTAAATGGCCTCCCCTTTATTCTCAGACTATGGCCCCTGTTTTCTGGACAGAAGAACCTTTTTCACACAGAGAGTGGTGAATCTCTGGAACTCCCTGCCACAGAGGGTAGTCGAGGCCAGTTCATTGGCTATATTTAAGAGGGAGTTAGATGTGGCCCTTGTGGCTAAGGGGATCAGAGGGTATGGAGAGAAGACAGGTACGGGATACTGAGTTGGATGATCAGCCATGATCATATTGAATGGCGGTGCAGGCTCGAAGGGCCGAATGGCCTACTCCTGCACCTAATTTCTATGTTTCTATGTAAGATAACGTCCAGTAAAGTCCGATTAAAGATGTGTGAGTGAGAGAGAGAGAGAGAGAGATTGTGTGTGTGAGACTGTGTACGAGTGTGTGTATGTGAGAGAGAGGTTGTGTCTGTTTGTGTGTGAGTGTGTGTCTGTTTGTGCACATACATATGTATGTACTTTGCACATTCTCCCTGCAACCCTGCAGGTTTCCCCCTGTTTCCTCCTACATCCCAAAGGTGTGTAGGCCCGTCAGTTAATCAGCCGCTGGGAATTATCCCCCCCCCCCCCATCCTGGTGCATGTGACACGGGCAGAACCAGTCGGTGGGAATGTCAAGTCAAGAGAGTTTAATGTCATGTATCCCAGATAGGACAATGAAATTCTTCCTTGCACAACAGAGTATTGTAAGCATAAATACAGAACAGTTCAGTGTGTCTATAATAGCATAGACCATATATACACACATAAATAAACAGGTAACGTGCAATAGGCTGTTATAGTTCAGAGTTAATTTGATGGCGAGTTTAATAGGCTGATGGCTGTGGGGAAGAAGCTGTTCCTGAACCTGGATGTTGCAGATTTCAGGCTCCTGTACCTTCTACCTGATGGCAGCGGAGAGATGAGTGTGTGGCCAGGACGGTGTGGGTCCTTGATGAAGTTGGCAGCCTTTTTGAGGCAGCGACTGCGATAGATCCCTTCGATGGTGGGGAGGTCAGAGCCGATGATGGACTGGGCAGTGGTTACAACTTTCTGCAGTCTTTATGAGAAAGGATAAGTTGTAGCGTACAGGGAAATAAGGAGAGGTGGGGGGAGGGAGTGTGACTCCCCGTGAGCTGGCGTGGAGCCGATGGGCCGAACGGTCTCTTCCTCCGACTGGATAGGACAGGTTTAAAGGGACATAGGTCACCTGGGACGACAGATGGCACAATGGGCTAAGTGTTCGGCTGGCGACCGGAAGGTAGCCGGTTCGAATCCCGCTTGGAGTGCATACTGTCGTTGTGTCCTTGGGCAAGACACTTCACCCACCTTTGCCTGTGTGAATGTGTGTGAGTGATTGGTGGTGGTCGGAGGGGCCATAGGCGCGGATTGGCAGCCACGCTTCCGTCGGTCTGCCCCAGGGCAGCTGTGGCTACAGAAGTAGCTTACCACCACCGAGTGTGGCTGAGGAGTGAATGAATAATGCGATGTAAAGCGCCTTGAGTATTAGAAAGGCGCTATATA
Source organism: Amblyraja radiata (assembly GCF_010909765.2). Taxonomy (NCBI): domain Eukaryota; kingdom Metazoa; phylum Chordata; class Chondrichthyes; order Rajiformes; family Rajidae; genus Amblyraja; species Amblyraja radiata. The sequence goes on along the minus strand of NW_022630519.1, from coordinate 14,869 downwards.
AATCCCATCCATTATTATTATTATAGGTCAAACGCAGGCAGGTGGGACTAGTGGAGATGGGACATGTTGGGTGGCGTGGGCAAGTTGGGCCGAAAGGGCCTGTTTCCGCACTGTGAGACTCTACGACTGATATCGGTGTTCTGGATTATTGCCAGGGATGCCATGAAGACAACCTGTGCCCTCTACGACCAGGTGGACGAGGAGGTCCATCGCCTGGTCCAGGTGTCCAACCAGCGCCTGAAGGATCTGGAGAGCCTGGCGCAGTTCTGGTGGTTTGAAGACCAGTTTCGAGAGGTAGGGGCCAGGGCAGGAACGCGGGCTGTTAAACCTCGACCGGTCGGTGAACTGTTCTCAACGATGCTGGAGGTTCCAGACCATTCTCCCTGGGCAGAAATACCAACGGGGGCAAACTTGGGCCGTATACTGGAGATAGGATGTAGATGCATTTGTAAAGGCAAGGATTTAATAGGGATAGAGAACAACGCTGCACCCCCCCCCCGGCATGGGGAAGGGGGGGGCGCAGCGAACAACGAGGGCTATTGGGGTCGACATTGAACGCCCTTTACGTAGTGACTCTTTGCATACTTGTGTATGGTCGGCAAAACAAAGCATCTCACTGTGACTTGTCACATGTCATATTAAAGTATCATTCAACTTTGAAACGGTGACCAAGAAGATTGACGAGGGCAGTTCAACAGACAATAGGTGCAGGAGGAGGCCATTCGGCCCTTTGAGCCAGCACCGCCATTCAATGTGATCATGGCTGATCATCCCCAATCAGTACCCCATTCCTGCCTTCTCCCCATATCCCCTGACTCCTCTATCTTTAAGAGCCCTATCTAGCTCTCTATTGAAAGTATCCAGTGAACCAGCCTCCACCGCCCTCCGAGGCAGAGAATTCCACAGACTCACCACTCTCTGTGAGAAAAAGTGTTTCCTCGTCTCCGTTCTAAATGGCTTACCCCTTATTCTTAAACTGTGGCCCCAGGTTCTGGACTCCCCCAACATCGGGAACATGTTTCCTGCCTCTAACGTGTCCAAACCCTTAATAATCTTATATGTTTCAATAAGATTCCCTCTCATCCTTCGAAACTCCAGAATGTACAAGCCCAGCCGCTCCATTCTCTCAGCATATGACAGTCCCGCCCTCCCAGGAATGGCCGGGGAAGTTCAGTAGATGTTGTCTACATGGAGACATGTGCTGGAGGAACTGAAGATGGGCCCGACCCGAATCATCGCCTGTCCATTCCCTCCACAGATGCTGCCTGACCCACTGAGTTCCTCCAGAGGTTTGTGTGCTGTCTTTGACTAGAAGGCCGGCATCACGGGGTCCAAAGTGAACTAGCCTCTGTATTAAAAAAAATACACAAAATGCTGAAATAACTCAGCGGGTCAGGCAGTGTCTGTGGAGAACATGGAGAGATGAGGTCTCGGGTCAGCACCCTTCTTCAGACTTCATCGCAGGCTCCCCCAACATCAGGAACATCTACCCTGTCCTATCCGTTAAGAATTTGATATGTTTCTATAAGTTTTATATGTTTCTCATCCTTCTAAATTCCAGTGTATACAAGCCCAGTCGACCCATTCTTTCATCATACGTCAGTCCCGCCATCCCGGGAATTAACCTGGTGAACCTACGCTGCACTCCCTCAACAGCAAGAATGCCCTCCTCAAATTAGGAGAACAAAACTGCACACAATACTACAGGTGCGGTCCCACCAGGGCCCCTTACACTGCAGTAGGACCTCCTTGCTCCTAAACTCAAACCCTCTCGCTATGAACTGTTCGTTACTGGGGCCGGAGGGATTGAGTTTTAAGGAGAGACTGGACAGGCTGGGACTGTTTTATCTGGAGTGAAGGAGGCTGAGGGTGAGAGAGTTTTGTGAGCATCTTTGCGTTGGGACCCATCCTGTGTGCAGTCAGACGCTCTCTCATGGGGCTGGACACTCTGACACCCTCCCTCTCCCCCCCCCCCCCCCCCCCCCCTCTCCCTCACAGGTGAGCGACTGGCTGAGGGACGTGGGGCACCCGTGGCTGGAGAGGAGCGAGGAGACGGAAGATTCTCTCCCGGCGCTCCGGCAGAGGCAGCAGGAGTTCCGGGACTTCAGCCAAACCGTGCTGGTAAGCGGCCGGGGCGGGACGCTGACCAGATTCGGCTGAGCGGTTCATTCCAGGGTCAGTGGGAAAACGTGGCATTATTCACATAATAGCCCTGTCCCACAGTGTGAGTTCATTCCAAGAGTTCTCCTGAGTTTAAAAAAAAATCAAACTCGCGGTAAACACGGAGAATGGACGTAGCGGGTACGTCGGAGCTCGGGGACGTCTCTTAGCGGCTCGTAACGCTAACGGCAGGTACTCGGGAAGGCTCGCTAACGGCAGGCAAGCACGGGAAGGCTCGTGAAGATTTCTCAACATGTTGAAAAATGTCCACGAGAGCCCCGAGTACCGACGAGCGGCCATTACCGTAAATCTCCGAGTTCGAAGCAGGGAAAACTCGGGAGAGCTCTTGGAATGAACTCGTACCGTGGGACAGGGGTTTAACCCCCCCCCCCAGCAGCCCCGGAATCGCCGATCGCTGCTCCTTCACGTGGATTCGCACAACAAGCTGGAGTAACTCAGCGGGACTTACCTGGCGGGGGGGACAGTCGGCGGTCATGATGGCCGATCTCCCAGGACCAGGCTATCCCATTGCACTTCGGGTGTGGTGACGCCGGCGATGTTCCCAAATGCGGGGTACTCAACGGCAACATTTGTGGTAGTGGGGGACTGCATTCGCGTTAGAGGGCAGCACGGTGGGGCAGTGGTAGAATTGCTGCCTTACAGCGCTTGTAGCACCGGAGACCCAGGTTCAATCCCAACTACGGGTGCTGTCTGTGCCGAGTTTGTATGTTCTCCCCCGTGACCTGCGTGGGTTTTCTCCAAGATCTTCGGTTTCCTCCCACACTCCCAAGGAGTACAGGTATGGCCCCCGGTGGGGGTCCCTCTACGCAGGGATTCTCCCCCTCTACATTGGGGACCTGGGGTGGAGGGTATTGCACCGAGGTGTTCCCTGCAACCTGTTTCTCTCGAGGTTCACAGACTCGCCAGCCGCCTGCCACGTTTGCGGGCTGGAAGAGTCTGTGTACCACGTGTACATGGACTGTTTGAATATCTAAAGGGGCTGCTCCTTGCATTCTGGCTGCATTTTTCACCCACCATCCTCATCTTTGGACACCCTGTGCGTAGGGGAGAGGGTAGAGCTGAAGATGTCCTGGTTGGGTTGCTCCTGGGCCTGGCCAAGCTGGCCATCCGCGAGTCACGGCGCCAGACGGTGGAGGGCTCTACCCGAGCCAGCTGCCTGCCCCTTTTCCGGGGATACGTCCGTGCCCGGGTGCGGATGGAAAGGGAATACGCCCTGTCTACGGGCACCCTGAGGGAGTTCCGCGACCGCTGGGCACCGAGGGGGGTTGAATGTATCCTTGACAAGGATTGAAAAAAAAAAAGAAAAAAAAAAGGAGTACAGGTATGTAGGTTAATTGGCTTGGCGTATGTGTAAATTGTCCCTAGTGTGTGAAGGACAGTGTTAATGTGCGGGGATCGCTGGTCGGCGCGGACCCGGTGGGCTGAAGGGCCTGTTTCCACGCTGTATCTCTAAACTAAACTGAACTAGACAGGCAGCATGTCTGGAGAGAAGGAATGGATGACGTTTCGGGTTGAGACCCTTCTTCAGATGTCTCGACCTGAAACGTCACCCATTCCTTCTATCCAGAGATGCTGCCTGTTCCGTGGAGTTACTCCAGCTTTTTGTGCCTATCTTCAATTTAAAGGATGATTTATGGATTTAAGAGAGAGTTAGATAGAGCTCTAGGGGCTAGTGGAATCAAGGGATATGGGGAGAAGGTAGGCACGGGTTATTGATTGGGGACGATCAGCCATGATCACAATGAATGGCAGTGCTGGCTCGAAGGGCTGAATGGCCTCCTCCTGCACTTATTTTCTATGTATGTTTCTAAACCAGAGTCTGCTGTTCCTTCCTAGGCGCTCCTTCACGTGGTGTGGCCATCACAGGCTGTCCGTCCTCATAAGTGATAGGAGCATAATTAGGCCATTCAGCCCATCAAGTCTACTCTGCCATTCAATCATGGCTGATCTATCTCTCCCACTCATCCCCATTCTCCTGCCTTCTCCCCATATGCCCATGACACCCGTACTAATCAAGAATCTATCTATCTCCGACTTAAAAATATCCATTGACCTGACCTCCACAGCCGTCTGTGGCAAAGAATTCCACAGATTCACCACCCTCTGACTGAAGAAATTCCTCCTCATCTTCTTAAAGGAACGTCCTTTAATTCTGAGGCTGCGACCTCTGGTCCTAGACTCTCCCACTAGTGGAAACATATTCACTAGCCCTGCTTATGTACAAGAGTTGAGACGTCACGTTACAGCTGTAAAGATATAGTTTAGTTTACTGTCACGTGTACCGAGGTACAGTGAAAAGCTTGTGTTGCGTGCTAACCAGTCAGCGGAAAGACAACACGTGATTGCAATTGAGCCCTTTAAAGTGTGCAGGCGGATCCATGATAAAGGGATAAGGATAGTTAAAGAACTGTAGCTGTACAAGATTTAATTTAGTTTAATTTAGAAGGCCGGCACGGTGGCGGAGCGGTAGAGTTGCTGCCTCACACCACCAGGGACCCGGGTTCGATCTTGACTACGGGTGCTGTCTGTACGGAGTTTGTAAGTTCTCCCTGTGACAGCGTGGGTTTTCTGCGGGTGCTCTGGTTTCCTCCCACACTCCAAGGACGTGTGGGTTTGTGGATTAACTGGCGTTGGTAAAACTGTGCACAATGTGGTCGGCTGCGACTCGGTGGGCCAAGGGGCCTGTTTCCGTCCTGCATCACCAAAGCCTAAAGATGCAGCACGGAAACAGGCCCTTCGGCCCATCAGATCCATGCCGACCTTCGATCCCCGCCAACGGCAGTTCTACGTTGTCCGGGCCTACACACCAAAGGGTAATTTTTTTAATACAAGCCAATTAACCTACAGCGGGAGTTGGAGGCTGCGCGTCTAACTTTCCACCTGAGCTGTAAGGAGACGGAACGGTGCTGGAAAATGGAACAGGGAGGAAGATCGGCCGTGATCTCGTGGAGAGACGGACGAGGTTCCGTCACGTCCCTTCCGCCATTCGATCATGGCCGATCTATCTTTCCAGGGAGACACAAAATGCTGGAGAAACTCAGCGGGTGAGGCAGCATCTATGGAGAGAAGGAATAGGCGACGTTTCGGGTCGAGACCCTACTTCAGGGAGAATCTACAAACGTCACAAGGAGAAAATGCAAACCCCATACATACAGCACCTATAGTCAGAATCGAACCTGGGTGTCTGACGCTGTAAGGCAGCAACTCTACCACTGTGCCACCCCCAGTCTCCGGGCATGAGTTAGGGGAAAGGTTTGGGGGTCTTTACGACGGAGATGAGGGGAGTGTATTTTGGATGGGCGGGTCTTTGGGACTCTTCCCCCACTAAGGGCGGTGGGATCGAGTCTGGGATTGTGGGTGAGGTCGAGGGAGGGGGGGCGAGAGGTCACCGGGAGTGGACGGGAATGTGGGGTTTGCGGTGGGAGAGCAGGGGGGGGGCGAGGGCCGAGCGGCCTCCTCTGCTCCGTCCGGCGCAGCGTGTCCCTACGCCCCTGACCCGTCTGTTTCTCCGGCCAGGAGCGCAGCCAGAGGGCCCAGCGACTCCTTCAGGGAATGTCCGGCTGGGACGTGGGAGTCTCTCCCCGCCTGCGGCCCTACGCTGACCAGCTGAGGGGGTACGGAGCGGGACTGGCCCGCTTCAGCCAGCGCCTCGACCAGCAGCGACTCCACGTCGACCACACCATCCGGCTGCACCAGCATCTCCAGACGGTGAGACCCAGCCTGCCGGTCAACCAGGGGGGGCACCAGTACACTGACCGGTCAATACACTGACCACTACACTGACTGCTTCACGGCTGTTACAGCGAAACTCTTGACCAATACACCGACACATCCTGAACTGCACACACACTCAAAAATACACATGCACTGACACGCGCGCGCAGACACACACACACACACACACACACACACACACAGACACAGACACACACACACACACACACACACACACACACGATAGACCATAGGTGCAGGAGTAGGCCGTTCGGCCCTTCGAGCCAGCACCGCCATTCAATGTGATCATGGCTGATCATCCACAATCAGTACCCCGTTCCTGCCTTCTCCCCATATCCCCTGACTCCGCTATCTTTAAGAGCCCTATCTAGCTCTCTCTTGAAAGCATCCAGAGAACCGGCCTCCACCGCCCTCTGAGGCAGAGAATTCCACAGACTCACAACTCTCTGTGAGAAAAAGTGTTTCCTCATCTCCGTTCTAAATGGCTTACCCCTTATTCTTAAAATGTGGCCCCTGGTTCTGGACTCCCCCAACATCAGGAACATGTTTCCTGCTTCTAGCATGTCCAAACCCTTAATAACCTTACATGTTTCAATAAGATCCCCTCTCGTCCTAAATTTCAGAGTATACAAGCCCAGCCGCTCCATTTTCTCAGCATATGACCTGGTGAATCTACGCTGCACTCCCTCAATAGCAAGAATGTCTTTCCTCAAATTAGGGGACCAAAACCGCACACAATACTCCAGGTGTGGTCGCACTAGGGCCGTGTACAACTCTTTGCTCCTATACTCAACTCTCCTTGTTATAAAGGCCAACATGCCATTCGCTTACTTCACTGCCTGCTGTACCTGCATGCTTACTTTCATTGACTGATGAACAAGGACCCCCAGATCCCGTTGTACTTCCCCTTTTCCCAACTTTTAGATAGTAATCTGCCCTCCTGTTTTTGCCACCAAAGTGGATAACCTCACACTTATCCGCATTAAACTGCATCTGCCATGCATCTGCCCACTCACTCAACCTGTCCAAGTCACCCTGCATCCTCATAGCATCCTCCTCACAGTTCACACTGCCACCCAGCTTTGTGTCATCTGCAAATTTGCTAATGTTACTTTGTGTCTAATACAGACACACATGCACAGAAATACAGATACACACACAAAGGTCACAAACACACACGCACACAGACACACACAGAAATATAGACACACACACTCACAAACACACAGACGCACCCAGTGTCACAAAACACACAAATATACACACACACGCTCACACTGCCACACACAGACGCACACTCATACTGACACACCTACAGACACAAAATTACACACTCACTCTCTTCCTCTCCTCTCTCTCCCTCTATTCCCTCTTCCCCCCTCTGCAGGATGACAGCTGGTCTCGGGGGAGCCTCCAGTCTCTGTCCACGGTGGGCTTGTCCCCGCTCCCTCGCCTGTCCCCGGGAGACCGCATATCTCCAGACAACAGGCGCCCCTCCCCGCCCTGCCCGCAGGGACAGGCCCGCCCACGGCCCGTGGTCCCCGAGACGGGGGGTCCGGAGGGCTGGCCCCGAGCGCCCGGCCCTCCTCACCCGGGCCACCGCTGGGCTCCCGAGGGTGCTGCCTCCTGCCTGGGTGGCAGCCGGACCCCCTGCCCCCAGCGCCGGAGCCCCCGCCCCACCGGCCCCTCCTGGCTCAGCGCCTGGTCGCTCAGCGGCAGCCCCTCGCCCCCTCGCCCCTCCTCCACCTCCACCCCGGACGTTCGAGCCCCCTGCCCCCCCCCCACCCCCCCTTCCCGACACACCGTGGGGTGCTGCCGCCGCCGCCGCTGAAGAAGGCGCAGAGCTTTGAACTGGGGCCCGGTGGGGCCGCAGGGCCGGGGGTCCTGATCCGGGGCCTGGAGGTGAGCAGCAGCCAGCTGGTGGATCGGACCTGCTCCCCCCGTGAGCACGTGATGCTGGGCCGCAGGGCAGAGCGACTGGCACAGGCACCCTGGGGAGACTCGCCCGAGGTACAGCTCCCACCAAGGGCAGGTAGGTGGCCGCTCAGTTTAATCTAGTGTCACCTGTACCGAGGTACAGTGAAGAGCCTGCTGTCCAGTCAGCAGAAAGACAATGCATGGTTTAAAACTTACATACAATACATTCTCCTCCCCTCCTCTCTTTCCCTACCTTTCCCCACCTCACTCTTTCCCTCCTCTCCCTCCCTTTCCCCTTCTATCCCTCTCTCCCCTTCACTCCCTTCCCGACTACAAAACAGATCAGTGTGTCCACATACCATTATATACGTAAATACACACATGAATAAATAAACTGATTAAGTGCAAATAACAGATAATGGGCTATTAATGTTCAGAGTTTTGTCCGAGCCAGGTTTAATAGCCTGATGGCTGTGGGGAAGTAGCTATTCCTGAACCTGGTTGTTGCAGTCTTCAGGCTCGTGTACCTCCTACCTAAAGGTAAGGGGAGATGAGGGTGTGGCCAGGATGGTGTGGGTCCTTGATGATACTGTCAGCCTTTTTGAGGCAGCGACTGCGACAGATCCCCTCGATTTGTGCTGTTCCTCCAATTTGCGTTTGGCCTCACTGACAATGGAGGAGGCCCAGGACAGAAAGATCAGTGTGGGACTGGGAGGGGAAGTTACATTGCTTGTCAACACCACTAACCTGCTCTCTGCTTGGACCCATCCCACCCTCTATCTCTCCCTCCCCCTACCTCACTCCCTCTGTCCCCCCCCCCCCCCGTGCTGCAGCAGACCGCGCCGTGCGGTGGCCCAGGCTCTGGCAGCAGAGCGGCATTACGTGAGTTCGCTGGAGCTGGTGACGGGCAGCTACGTGCCGGACCTGGATCGCCCCGACGTGCCAGCGGAGCTGCGGGGCAAGAAAGGCCCGCTCTTCGGCAACCTGGAGAAGCTGCTGGACTTCCACAGAGAGCGCCTCCTGCCAGCGCTGGAGGCGAGCGCAGCCTGCCCACTGCGCCTCGGCGAGCGCTTCCTCGCTCACGTACGTAGCGGCCCCCCCCCCCCGGGTCAGGCAGCCCTCCCCGCCACTCCCATCCTCCCCCCCCCTCACCCATTCCCTCCACTCCCCTCCCATCCTCTCCCCCCCCCCTTCCACTCCTCACCCATTCACACCACTCCCCCTCCCATCCTCTCCACTCCTCACCCATTCCCGCCACTCCCCCTCCACTCCCATCCTTTCTCCCCTTCCACTCCTCACCCATTCCCGCCACACCCCCTCCACTACCCTCCCATCCTTTCCCCCCCTTCCACTCCTCACCCATTCCCGCCACTCCCCCGCCACTCCCATCCTTTCCCCCCCTTCCACTCCTCACCCATTCCCGCCACTCCCCCTCCACTCCCCTCCCATCCTTTCCCCCCCCTTCCACTCCTCACCCATTCCCGCCACTCCCCCTCTCCCCCCCTCCCATCCTCTCCCCCCCTTCACTCCTCACCCATTCCACCACTCCTCTCCCCGCCTCCTCCCCTTCCATACTCTTCTTTCTTCCTCCCCCCCCCCCCTCACCTATTCCCGCCACCCCCCACCCTCCCCTCCCCTCCCGTGTGTCCCTCTCCCCCCCCCTTCCACTCGTCACCCATTCCCACCACCCCCTCCCATCCCCTCCACTTCCATACTCTTCCCTTCCCCCCCCCCCTCACCATTCCCTTCCAGCCACCCCACCCTCCCCTCCCCTCCCATCCTCTCCCCCCCCTTCCACTCGTCACCCATTCCCACCACTCCCCTCCCATCCCCTCCACTTCCATACTCTTCCCCCCCCCCCCCTCCCGTTCCCTCCCCCCCCCCCCACCCCCCCCTCCACTCCCAGTACTCTCTCCTCCCCCTCCCCCCCCTTCCACTCCTCGCCCATTCAGGCCACTCCCCTCCCCTCCCCTCCCCAGGTGGGGACTGAGGTTCGGGCCCCAGGCGATGTTGTTCTCCGGATCGCAGGAGGAACTACACTGTTAGTTAGTTCGATTAGTTTATTGTCGCGTGTACCGAGGTACAGTGAAAAGCTTTTGTTTCGTGTGAACCAGTTAGTGGAAAGACAACACATGATCACGATCGAGCCATTCGCAGTGTACAGATACAGTTTAAGGGAATAACATTTAGTGTTAGGCAAAGCCCGCAAGAAATTGCAGCGAATTGTGGACGCAGCCGAGACCATCACACAATCCAACCTCCCTTCCATTGACTCCATTTACACCTCACGCTGCCTCGGCAAGGCCAGCAGCATCATCAAGGGCCAGTCGCACCCCTGGCCACTCCCTCTTCTTCCCTCTCCCATCGGGCAAAAGGTACAGAAGTGTGAAAACGCACACCTCCAGATTCAGGGACAGTTTCTTCCCAGCTGTTCTCAGGCAACTGAACCATCCTACCAACAACTATAGAGTAGTCCTGAGCTACTATCTACCTCATTGGTGACCCTCGGACTATCTTTGATCGGTCTTTGCTGGCTTTACCTTGCACTAAACGTTATTCCCTTATCCTGTATCTGTACACTGGTTGGCTCGATTGTAATCATGTATTGTCTTTCTGCTGACTGGTTAGCAAAGGTTTTCACTGTACCTCGGTACACGTGACAATGAACTAAACTGAACTGAAATAGAAGGGTTGGCTGGGCAGGCCGGGGCTGGGTTTAGGGGAACCAGATGTTACTGAGATGCGGGAGATCTGGAAGGGGGGCGTTCCGTGAAGCTGAGGGGGGGGTCCAGAACTGGGTGGGGGCCGTCTCCCTGTGAAGACGGAGAGGTCTTCCCTTCCCGGGAGGGCAGGGAAGATTCTTCTCCTCAAGCGGCTGAAGTCCCCGGTCTCCTCTCTGAGATGTTGTTGGGATGGGAGATTGTAACCTTCACCTGGTCCGCCCTGTTTCAACGAATGCAATCAACCTGGCGCACACAATCAAATAAGCTTCCTGGTTCGGGAGCTGCAAGGCGTACGAACGGCACCAACTTGTGAAGACCGCCAGCAGGATTATTGGTGCTCCACTCCCTTTCCTGCTGGACATATACAGGAAGAGATGTATCAGCAGAGCCATCTCCATCATCAAAGACCCCTACCACCCATCGCATCACATATTCTCCATCCTGCCACCTGGGAAGAGGTACAGGAGCATTAGCTGCAAAACCAGCAGGATGCTCCTCAGCTTCTTCCCGCAGGCTATAAGACTGATAAACGGACTTTGCCCCCTGCCAAAGTATCGCGCACCAACCACCAACCTGGACACACTGCAGCAGAGCCACCGTCGTGCCGCTGCTGATCGGAACGCCTGTTGATGTTTAGTAGAGTGTTTAATTTGTTCATGATATATGTATTTTTATTTCTATTTATTTTTTTACTGCACACTGAATGGACACTGGTTGAGCAACCTTCTTTTGTTTCCTCTGGGTATGTGAGTACTCAGGAAAATGACAATAAAGATCAAGTCGAGCACGTTAGGCTGTGCACACCAGACGCAAGAGGAAGATCACCTTGTTCCCGCTGATTGTGACTTGTCTCCCCTTTGTTTTCTCTCCCAACCTCATCTCCCCCTCAATTCCTCCCCCCGCCCCCCTCATCCCAACCCCCCCCCCCCCCCCCCCCCCCCCCTCCGCCACTCCTCACCTCCCTCCCCTTCCTTCTCCCTCACCCCCTCCTCCTCCCCACACCCCCTCCCCCTTCACCCCCATCTATCCCTGTCCCCACAGAGAGAGCAGTTCTCCCTCTACGCCCACTATGTGAAGAACAAGCTGCAGTCTGACGCTCTGCTCGCCGCCCACGGCAACATCTTCTTCAAGGTAACGAAACGCTGCCCGATTTCCCCCCCCCCCCCCCCCATTCCCCTCGGGGGTGTTTCCCAAAAGGGTGGGGGGGACAGCCGTGCTCCTGTAGCCCAGACTCTATGAGTCATAGAGTCACAGCGCGGAAACAGGCCCTTCGGCCCAATTTTCCCACACCGGCCAACAAGCCCCATCTACATTCCAGGGGAGGAGGATGTCAGTGCCATATGAGGCACGTGTTCAGCCATAACTAATGTCTCCAGTTCTCGTGTGACAGAGTGATACAGTGTGGAAACAGGCCCTTAGACCCAACTTACCCACACCGGCTAACATGCCCCATCTACATTAGTCCCACTTGCCTGCTTTTAGTCCATATCCCTCTAAACCCGTCCTATCCATGTACCTGTCCAAATGTTTCTTAAAGATTGCGATAGGCCCAGCCTCAACTACCTCCTCCGGCAGCTCGTTCCATTGATCCACCACCCTGTGTGTGAAAACGTTACCCCGCAGATTCCTATTAAATCTTTTCCCCTTCACCTTGAACCTTTGTCCTCTAGTCCTCAATTCCCCTGCTCTGGGCAAGAGACTGTGCGTCTACCCGATCTATTCCTCTCGTGATTTTGTACACCTCCATAAGATCACTCCTCATCCTCCTGCCCTCCATGGAATAGAGTCCCAGCCTGCTCAACCTCTCCCTGTAGCTCAGGCCCCTCGAGTCCTGGCAACATCCTCGTAAATCTTCTCTTCACCCGTTCCCACTTGTAACTACCGACTGAGGCGTTAGTTCCAAACTCCCCCCGTCGCGAGGCTTGCGACACACAGCAGCGTTGTGGTGTTGGTATCTACTGCAGTTGTACAGGGTCTTGGTGAGACCACACCTGGTGTATTGCGTACAGTTTTGGTCTCCTAATCTGAGGAAAGACATTCTTGCCATAGAGGGAGTGCAGAGAAGATTCACCAGACTGATTCCTGGGATGCCAGGACTTTATTATGAAGAAAGACTGGATAGACTCGGCTTGTACTCACTAGAATTTAGAAGATTGAGGGGGAATCTTATACAAACTTACAAAGCACTTAAGGGGTTGGACAGGCTAGATGCAGGAAGATTGTTCCCGATGTTGGCGAAGTCCAGAACAAGGGGTCACAGTTTAAGGATAAGGGGGAAGACTTTTAGGACCGAGATGAGAAAAACCTTTTTCACACAGAGAGTGGTGAATCTGTGGGATTCTCTGCCACAGAGGGCTGTTGAGGCCAGTTCATTGGCTATATTTAAGAGGGAGTTAGATGTGGCCCTTGTGGCTAAATGGATCAGGGGGTATGGAGAGAAGGCAGGTACAGGATACTGAGTTGGATGATCAGCCATGATCATATTGAATGGTGGTGCAGGCTGGAAGGGCTGAATGGCCTACTCCTACACCTATTTTCTATGTTTCTATCCCAGGGATGATAGGGTTAACATATGAGGAACACTGGGCCTGTACTCGCTGGAGTTGAGGATGAAGGGAGACCTCATTGATACACACTGAATAGTGAAAGGCTTGGGTAGAGTGGATGTGGAGAGGATGTTTCCACTAGTCTCAGAATGAAAGGATGTATCTTTAGAAAGGAGATGAGGAGGAATTTCTTTAGTCAGAGGGTGGTGAATCTGTGGAATTCATTGCCACAGAGATTGATAGATTAGCTCTAGTTTAGTTTAGAGATACAGCGCGGAAACAGGCCCTTCGGCCCACCTAGTCCGCGCCACACACTAACACTATCCTACACACACTAGGGACAATTTACATTGACACCAAGCCAATTAACCTACAAACCTGTACGTCTTTAGAGTGTGGGAGGAAACCGGAGATCCAGGGGTCACAGTCTTCCAGAACCAGTCTTAGAATAAAGGGGAGGTCATTTAAGACTGAGGTGAGAAAAAACTTCTTCACCCAGAGTGTTGTGAATTTATGGAATTCCCTGCCACAGAGGGCAGTGGAGGCCAAGTCACTGGATGGATTTAAGAGAGAGTTAGATAGAGCTCTAGGGGCTAGTGGAGTCAAGGGATATGGGGAGAAAGCAGGCATGGGTTATTGATAGGGGACGATCAGCCATGATCACAATGAATGGCGGTGCTGGCTCGAAGGGCTGAATGGCCTCCTCCTGCACCTATTTTCTATGTTTCTATCCCGGGGCAAACCCACGCAGGTCACGGGGAGAACGTACAAAGTACTTGCAGACGAGCATCCATAGTTGGGATCGAACCCTGTACAGTGGGCCGAAGGGCCAGTTTCTGTGCGGTGGGCTGAAGGGCCAGTTTCTGTGCGGTGGGCCGAAGGGCCAGTTTCCGTGCGGTGGGTCGAAGGGCCAGTTTCTGTGCGGTGGGCCGAAGGGCCAGTTTCTGTGCGGTGGGTCAAAGGGCCAGTTTCTGTGCGGTGGGTCAAAGGGCCAGTTTCTGTGCGGTGGGCCGAAGGGCCAGTTTCTGTGCGCTGGGTCAAAGGGCCAGTTTCTGTGCGCTGGGTCAAAGGGCCAGTTTCTGTGCGGTGGGCCGAAGGGCCAGTTTCTGTGCGGTGGGTTGAAGGGCCAGTTTCTGTGCGGTGGGCCGAAGGGCCAGTTTCTGTGCGCTGGGCCGAAGGGCCAGTTTCTGTGCGGTGGGCCGAAGGGCCAGTTTCTGTGCGCTGGGCCGAAGGGCCAGTTTCTGTGCGCTGGGCCGAAGGGCCAGTTTCTGTGCGGTGGGTTGAGGGGATGGAGGGCCTGACTTCCAGCGTCCCTGACTCTCTACCTCCCCCCAGAGGCGGCAGCTGTTACTGCGAGACCGCACCGACCTGGCCGCTCACCTGCTCAAGCCCGTCCAGCGCATGATCAGCTACGGCCTGCTGCTGCGGGAGCTGGCGGGAGAATGCGGCACCGACCAGGGGAGACAGCGGCTGCAGCTGCACACTGCCGCCGACATGGTCGACTTCCAGCTCCGTCACGGACATGACCTGCTCGCCATGGACTCCATCCGCGGCTGTGACGTGAGTGAGGGGAGGGGAGGGGGACGGAGAGACACCGGTCAGTGTACAGATATCCCCCTGTGAAACTCCGGGCAGTGTAGTGATGTCCCCCAGAGAGGGACACATAGAGAGACTAGGGCTGCCAACTTTCTCACTCCCAAATAAGGGACAAGAGGTCAAAATAAGGGACAAATTCCCCACGGCAATTCGTTGACTGACTCGGCCATG
>NW_022630518.1:180477-193047 GCF_010909765.2 Amblyraja radiata | reverse complement strand
CACCCCTCACCCCCGCTGCCCCCTACACTTCCCGCCCCCCACCCCTCACGCCCCCGGCCCCCACCTGGCAGACGAGGGGGAAGTGCCAGGTGCGGATGTGGTAGCCGTCGAGGCCGAGGGGGAAGACAGCAGCGAGTGCCAGCGTGCAGCCCACCGCAGTCATGTTGTTCAGGTAAGGCTGCGAGTTCTGGATGTACCTGCAGCGGGGTGGAGGGGGGGGGGGGGGGAGAGAGTCAGCACCAGCAACTGCAACACTGCCCGCAACAGCTGCAACACTGCCTGAAACAGCTGCAACACTGCCCGCAACAGCTGCAACACTGTTAGCAGCAGCTGCAACACTGCCCGCAACAACTGCAACACTGCCCCGCAACAACTGCCCGCAACAACTGCAACACTGCCAGCAACAACCGCAACACTGCCCGCAACAGCTGCAACACTGCCCGCAACAACTGCAACACTGCCCGCAACAACTGCAACACTGCCCGCAACAAATGCAACACTGCCCGCAACAACTGCAACACCGCCCGCAACAACTGCAACACTGCCCGCAGCTGCAACACTGCCCGCAACAACTGCAACACTGCCCGCAACAACTGCAACACTGCCCGCAACAACTGCAACACTGCCCGCAGCTGCAACACTGCCCGCAACAACTGCGACACTGCCCGCCAACAACTGCAACACTGCCCGCAACAACTGCAACACTGCCCGCCAACAACTGCAACACTGCCCGCAGCTGCAACACTGCCCGCAACAACTGCAACACTGCCCGCAACAAATGCAACACTGCCCGCAACAACTGCAACACCGCCCGCAACAACTGCAACACTGCCCGCAACAACTGCAACACTGCCCGCAGCTGCAACACTGCCCGTAACAACAGCAACACTGCCCGCAACAACGGCAACACTGCCCGCAGCTGCAACACTGCCCGCAACAACAGCAACACTGCCCGCAACAGTAACACGGCCCGCAACAACTGCAACACTGCCCGCAACAACTGCAACACTGCCCGCAACAACCCCAACACTGCCCGCAACAACTGCAACACTGCCCGCAACAACTGCAACACTGCCCGCAACAACCGCAACACTGGCAGCAACAACTGCAACACTGCCCGCAGCTGCAACACTGCCCGCAACAACTGCAACACTGCCCGCAACAACTGCAACACTGCCCGCAGCTGCAACACTGCCCGCAACAACTGCGACACTGCCCGCAACAACTGCAACACTGCCCGCAGCTGCAAAACGGCCCGCAACAACAGCAACACTGCCCGCAACAACTGCAACACTGCCCGCAACAACTGCAACACTGCCCGCAGCTGCAACACTGACCGCAACAACAGCAACACTGCCCGCAGCTGCAACACTGCCCGCAACAACTGCAACACTGCCCGCAACAACTGCAACACTGCCCGCAACAACTGCAACACTGCCCGCAGCTGCAACACTGCCCGTAACAACAGCAACAATGCCCGCAACAACGGCAACACTGCCCGCAGCTGCAACACTGCCCGCAACAACAGCAACACTGCCCGCAACAGTAACACTGCCCGCAACAACTGCAACACTGCCCGCAACAACTGCAACACTGCCCGCAACAACCCCAACACTGCCCGAAACAAACTGCAAACACTGCCCGCAACAACTGCAACACTGCCCGCAACAACCGCAACACTGCAGCAACAACTGCAACACTGCCCGCAGCTGCAAACACTGCCCGCAACAACTGCACACTGCCCGCAAACACTGCAACACTGCCGCAACAACTGCAACACTGCCCGCAGCTGCAAACACTGCCCGCCAACAACTGCAACACTGCCCGCAACAACTGCAACACTGCCCGCAACAACTGCAACACTGCCCGCGCTGCAACACTGCCCGCAACAACTGCGACACTGCCCGCAACAACTGCAACACTGCCCGCAACACAGCAACACTGCCCGCAACAAACTGCAACACTGCCCGCACAAACTGCAACACTGCCCGCAGCTGCAACACTGCCCGCAACAACAGCAACACTGCCCGCAGCTGCAACACTGCCCGCAACAACTGCAACACTGCCCGCAGCAACTGCAACACTGCCGCAACAACTGCAACACTGCCCCGCAGCTGCAACACTGCCCGCAACAACAGCAACACTGCCAGCAACAACTGCAACACTGCCCCGCAGCTGCAACACTGCCCGCAACAACAGCAACACTGCCCGCAACAACTGCAACACTGCCCGCAACAACTGCAGCACTGCCCGCAGCTGCAACACTGCCCGCAACAACAGCAACGCTGCCCGCAACAACTGCAACACTGCCCGCAACAGCTGCAACACTGGCAGCAACAACTGCAATAGTGTCAACAACAGCAACAACCTTCGAGCCAGCACCGCCATTCATTGTGATCATGGCTGATCGTCCCCTATCAATAACCCGTGCCTGCCTTCTCCCCATATCCCTTGACTCCACTAACCCCTAGAGCTCTATCTAACTCTCTCTTAAATCCATCCAGTGACTTGGTCTCCACTGCCCTCTGTGGCAGGGAATTCCATAAATTCACAACTTTCTGGGTGAAAAAGTTTTTTCACACCTCAGTCTTAAATGACCTCCCCTTTATTCTAAGACTGTGGCCCCTGGTTCTGGACTCGCCCAACATTGGGAACATTTTTCCTGCATCTAGCTTGTCCAGTCCCTTTTATAATTTTATATGTTTCTATAAGATTGCCCCTCATCCTTCTAAACTCCTGTGAATACAAGCCTAGTCTTTCAATCTTCATATGACAGTCCCGCCATCCCAGGGATCAATCTCGTGAACCTACGCTGCACTGCCTCAATCACAAGGATGTCCTTCCTCAAATTAGGAGACCAAAATTGTACACAATACTCCAGATGTGGTCTCACCAGAGCCCTATACAACTGCAGTAGAACCTCTTTACTCCTATACTGAAATCCTCTTGTTATGAAGGCCAACATTCCATTAGCTTTCTCTAACATAGAAACATAGAAATTAGGTGCAGGAGTAGGCCATTCGGCCCCTTCGAGCCTGCACCGCCATCAATAGATCATGGCTGTTCATCCAATCAGTATCCCGTACCTGCCTTCTCTCCATACCCTCTGATCCCCTTAGCCACAAGGGCCACATCTAACTCCCTCTTAAATATAGCCAATGAACTGGCCTCGACTACCCTCTGTGGCAGAGAGTTCCAGAGATTCACCACTCTCTGTGTGAAAAAAGTTCTTCTCATCTCGGTTTTAAAGGATTTCCCCCTTATCCTTAAGCTGTGACCCCTTGTCCTGGACTTCCCCAACATCGGGAGCAATCTTCCTGCATCTAGCCTGTCCAACCCCTTAAGAATTTTGTAAGTTTCTATAAGATCCCCTCTCAATCTCCTAAATTCTAGAGAGTATAAACCAAGTCTATCCAGTCTTTCTTCATAAGACAGTCCTGACATCCCAGGAATCAGTCTGGTGAACCTTCTCTGCACTCCCTCTATGGCAATAATGTCCTTCCTCAGATTTGGAGACCAAAACTGTACGCAATACTCCAGGTGTGGTCTCACCAAGACCCTGTACAACTGCAGTAGAACCTCCCTGCTCCTATACTCAAATCCTTTTGCTATGAAAGCTAACATACCATTCGCTTTCTTCACTGCCTGCTGCACCTGCGTGCCTACTTTCAATGACTGGTGTACCATGACACCCAGGTCTCGCTGCATCTCCCCTTTTCCTAGTCGGCCACCATTTAGATAATAGTCTGCTTTCCTGTTTTTGCCACCAAAATGGATAACCTCACATTTATCCACATTATACTGCATCTGCCAAACATTTGCCCACTCACCCAGCCTATCCAAGTCACCTTGCAGTCTCCTAGCATCCTCCTCACAGCTAACACTGCCCCCCAGCTTAGTGTCATCCGCAAACTTGGAGATATTGCCTTCAATTCCCTCATCCAGATCATTAATATATATTGTAAATAGCTGGGGTCCCAGCACTGAGCCTTGCGGTACCCCACTAGTCACTGCCTGCCATTGTGAAAAGGACCCGTTTACTCCTACTCTTTGCTTCCTGTTTGCCAGCCAGTTCTCTATCCACATCAATACTGAACCCCCAATGCCGTGTGCTTTAAGTTTGTATACTAATCTCTTATGTGGGACCTTGTCGAAAGCCTTCTGGAAGTCCAGATACACCACATCCACTGGTTCTCCCCTATCCACGCTACTAGTTACATCCTCGAAAAATTCTATAAGATTCGTCAGACATGATTTACCTTTTGTAAATCCATGCTGACTTTGTCCAATGATTTCACCACTTTCCAAATGTGCTGCTATCCCATCTTTAATAACTGACTCTAGCAGTTTCCCCACTACCGATGTTAGACTAACTGGTCTGTAATTCCCCGTTTTCTCTCTCCCTCCCTTCTTAAAAAGTGGGGTTATGTTTGCTACCCGCCAATCTTCAGGAACTACTCCAGAATCTAAAGAGTTTTGAAAGATTATTACTAATGCATCCACTATTTCTGGAGCTACTTCCTTAAGCACTCTGGGATGCAGCCTATCTGGCCCTGGGGATTTATTGGCCTTTAATCCATTCAATTTACCCAACACCACTTCCCGGCTAACCTGGATTTCACTCAATTCCTCCAACTCCTTTGACCCGCGGTCCCCTGCTATTTCCGGCAGATTATTTATGTCTTCCTTAGTGAAGACGGAACCAAAGTAGTTATTCAATTGGTCTGCCATATCCTTGTTCCCCGTGATCAACTCACCTGTTTCTGACTGCAAGGGACCTACATTTGTTTTAACTAATCTCTTTCTTTTCACATATCTATTAAAACTTTTGCAGTCAGTTTTTATGTTCCCTGCCAGTTTTCTTTCATAATCTATTTTTCCTTTCCTAATTAAGCCCTTTGTCCTCCTCTGAATTTCTCCCAGTCCTCCGGTATGCTGCTTTTTCTGGCTAATTTGTACGCATCATCCTTCGCTTTGATACTATCCCTGATTTCCCTTGTTATCCACGGATGCACTACCTTCCCTGATTTATTCTTTTGCCAAACTGGGATGAACAATTTTTCTAGTTCATCCATGCAGTCTTTAAATGTCTTCCATTCTTCACTGCCTGCTGTACCTGCACGCTTACTGTCAGTACAGTTAGAGTGATACAGTGTGGAAACAGGCCCTTTGACCCAACCTGCCCACACCGGCCAACATGTCCCATCTACACTAGTCCCACCGGCCTGCGTTTGGCCCATATCCCTCCAAACCTGACCTATCCACGTACCTGTCTAAATGTTTCTTAAACGTTGCGTTTGTTCCTGCCTCAACTACCTCCTCCGGCAAGTCGCTCCACACACCCACCACCCTTTGTGTAAGAAGGTTGGTTGATAACAGCTGGACCATCCTACCAACAAGTAGAGAGCAGTCCTGAACTTCTATCCATTGACCGTTGACCATTGGACCATTGGACCATTGACCATTGGACCATTGGACCATTGACCATTGGATCATTGGATCATTGACCATTGGACCATTGACCATTGGACCATTGACCATTGGACCATTGGACCATTGATCATTGGACCATTGACCATTGGCCATTGGATCATTGGACCATTGACCATTGACCATTGACCATTGACATTGACCATTGACCATTGGACCATTGGACCATTGGACCATTGACCAATGGATCATTGGACCATTGACCATTGACCATTGGACCATTGGATCATTGGACCATTGACCATTGGACCATTGGCCATTGGATCATTGGACCATTGACCATTGGACCATTGACCATTGACCATTGGACCATTCACCATTGGATCATTGGACCATTGACCATTGGATCATTGGTCCATTGACCATTGGACCATTGACCATTGGCCATTGGACCATTGACCATTGGGCCATTGGATCATTGGATCATTGACCATTGACCAGTGACCATTGGACCATTGACCATGGATCATTGACCATTGGACCATTGGCCATGACCATTGGATCATTGGATCATTGACCATTGACCATTGGACCATTGACCATTGTTCATTGACCATTGGACCATTGGCCATTGACCATTGGCCATTGACCATTGACCATTGGACCATTGACCATTGGCCATTGACCATTGGCCATTGGACCATTGGCCATTGACCATTGACCATTGACCATTGGACCATTGACCATTGACCAATGGACCATTGACCATTGGATCATTGGCCATTGGCCATTGACCATTGGACCATTGGACCATTGACCATTGGCCATTGGACCATTGGACCATTGACCATTGGCCATTGACCATTGGCCATTGACCATTGGATCATTGACCATTGGCCATTGACCATTGGGCCATTGGACCATTGGCCATTGACCATTGAATCATTGGATCATTGACCATTGAATCATTGGATCATTGGACCATTGACCATTGACCATTGGATCATTGGATCATTGACCATTGGACCATTGGATCATTGACCATTGACCATTGGATCATTGACCATTGACCATTGGATCATTGACCATTGACCATTGGACCATTGGACCATTGACCATTGGATCATTGACCATTGACTATTGGATCATTGACCATTGACCATTGGATCATTGGACCATTGGACCATTGACCATTGACCATTGGATCATTGACCATTGGACCCATTGACCATTGACCATTGACCATTGGATTATTGGACCATTGGATCCATTGACCATTGACCATTGGACCATTGGATCATTGACCATTAGATCATTGGCCATTGGACCATTGGACCATTAATCATTGGCCATTGGATCATTGGATCATTGGCCATTGGATCATTGGCCATTGGATCATTGGATCATTGACCATTGACCATTGACCATTGGATCATTGACCATTGACCATTGGACCATTGACCATTGACCATTGGATCATTGACCATTGGATCATTGACCATTGAACCATTGGACCATTGACCATTGGATCATTGACCATTGACCATTGGACCATTGGACCATTGGATCATTGACCATTGACCATTGACCATTGACCATTGGATCATTGACCATTGACCTTGGATCATTGGACCATTGACCCATTGGATCATTGGACCATTGGATCATTGACCATTGACCATTGGATCATTGACCATTGGATCATGAACCATTGACCATTGACCATTGACCATTGATCATTGGACATTGACCATTGGATCATTGACCATTGGACCATTGATCATTGACCATTGACCATTGACCATTGATCATTGGACCATTGACCATTGGATCATTGACCATTGACCATTGACCAATTGACCATTGGACCATTGACATTGATCATTGGACCATTGACCATTGGATCATTGGACCATTGACCATTGGACCATTGACCATTGGATCATTGACCATTGACCATTGACCATTGACCATTGGACCATTGACCATTGAATCATGGACCATTGACCATTGGATCATTGACCATTGACCATTGGACCATTGGATCATTGACCATTGACCATTGGACCATTGGATCATTGACCATTGGATTCATTGGATCATTGGATCATTGACCATTGGACCATGTGATCCATTGGATCATTGACCATTGCCATTGATCATGGACCTTGACCATGACCATTGATCATTGACCATTGATCCATTGACCATGTGACCATTGGATCATTGACCATTGGACCATTGAACATAGAACATAAATAGGTGCAGGAGGAGGCCATTCGGCCTCTTCAGCAGCCCGCCATTCATTGTGATCATGGCAGATCGTCCCCAATCAATACCCAGTGCCTGCCTTCTCCCCATATCCCATGAGTCCACTAGCCCCTAGAGCTCTATCTAACTCTCTATTGATATATATGGTAAACAGTTGCGGCCCCAACACGAGCCTTGCTGGCACTCCACTCGCCCACTGCCGCCACTTCTGAAAAGGACCCGTTCACTCCTACTCTTTGCTTCCTGTCTGCCAACCAATTTTCTATCCATGTCAACACCCTACCCCCAATACCATGTGCTCTAATTCTAGTCACCAGTCTCCCGTGCGGGACCTTATTAAAGGCTCTCTCTCTCTCTCTTTCTTTCTCTCTTTCTCTCACTCTCTGTCAAATTAATTGGCCATTGACCATTGAATAATTGACCATTGACCATTGATCCATTGGCCGTTGACTCACCTCACGTTGCTGTTGTAGACATTGAAGGTGAGGCAGGAAATTCCCAGCACAATCCCGAGTCCGGCCAGAATGGAGACGGACACAAAGAGCTTCTGGGAGAGGTACCGGAAGGTGGGGATGACCTTGGTGTGATCGGCCGGCGGTACGCCACCTGCGGACGGAGCGGGAGAGAGAATACGTGAGAGCGGTCAACACTGGCGTCACAGTGGGAGACAGGGAGAGGGGCGTGCAAATTCCCCGTGCCTTTCAACTTGCAACACGCGAGGGTCTGTGCAGCCCACGTGCCGTTGGCGCTGCCTCAACCCGTCAATGACAAGCGGGGCTGAAAAACAGAAACATAGACAATAGGTGCAGTAGAGGCCATTCGGCCCTTCGAGCCTGCACCGCCATTCAATGTGAACATGGCTGATCATCCAACTCAGTATCCTGTACCTGCCTTCTCTCCATACCCCCTGATCCCTTTAGCCACAAGGGCCACATCTAACGCCCTCTTAAATATAGCCAATGAACTTTGACCTCAACTACCTTCTGTGGCAGAGAATTCCAGAGATTCACCACTCTCTGTGTGAAAAAAAATGTTTTTCTCATTTTGTTCCTAAAAGACTTCCCTCTTATCCTTGAACTGTGACCCCTTGTTCTGGACTTTCCCAACATCGGGAACAATCTTCCTGCATCTAGCCTGTCCAACCCTTTAAGAATTTTGTACATTTCTATAGGATCCCCCCCTCAATCTTCTAAATTCTAGCGAATACAAGCCGAGTTGATCCAGTTTTTCTTCATATGAAAGTCCTGCCATCCCAGGAATCAGTCTGGTGAACCTTCTCTGTACTCCCTCTATGGCAAGAATGTCTTTCCTCAGATTAGGAGACCAAAACTGTACGCAATACTCCAGGTGTGGTCTCACCAAGACCCTGTACAATTGCAGTAGAACCTCCCTGCTCCTACACTCAAATCCTTTTGCTATGAATGCCAACGTACCAAGGCAGCTGAAATTCTGCCTTTACAGCCTCCTGCATACGCGCAGCGCAAATTTCTTGGCGGGTTTTTCAAATATGGATTGTCATTATTTTAAGGTTATCTTTAGAAAGAAAAAAAGAAGAATGGAGTTCATGTACCGATAATATGGTAAGTACATCTCTTGGTGCTATATGTTTTTAAATACCGTATTTCCTAGGGGGGCACGGGGGGTGGGGGGGGGGGGGAGAACTCCGTTTACAATGTTTGGGGAGTCTGGCCCAGTGTAAAGTTACGGGGAGGGCAGGAGCATTGTGAAGGAGGGGATCGGGGTCAGAGTCCCACTTTCGACGCTCCGGGCACGGAGCTACTGCAGTGTGGGCGGGGAATGAATTAGCTCGGGAGGTTGCGAGCGGCCACCGTGACCAGACTATCCCTTCTGCCGGTCCCCGCACACCTCTCCGTCTGAAAACCTCTCTCCTGCCGCTTGCCGGCCTCACTCATGTCAGCCGCTTCCCGCAGATCCATAAATTCCGACAGCGCGCTCAAGGGACCAATTGAGGTTAACGGCTGTGGGAATTTAAGGATTTGCGGGAAGCGGCTGGCATGGGCGAAGCCGGCGAGCGGCAGGTGAGAGGTGTTCAGACGGAGAGCACTGCCTGAGGTGAGCGGGGCCGGCAGACGGCGCTGAAGTGGCGGCCGGTTCTGCTGTCGGGTCCCGGCGGCTCGCAGTAACGCGAGCTGCCTCCTTCCCCGGAAGTGGCAGCCAGTCCTGCTGTCCGTGCCCGGAGCGCCGAGGCAGCGGTGAGTGAGTGAGTTACTGACATGATCCCCGACACCCTCCTTCTCAACGCTCCTGCCCTCCCCACAACCTTAACCCCTGGCCAGACTCTCCACATGCTGAGGAAGGAACTATCCCCCCCAATTGGTGACGAACAAGTGTTGTCATTCACTAAGATGACAACTTATTCAACGTCACGGTGTGCTCACGTTTTTCCCACCATCTCTCCACCTGCCTTCATCCTCCACCCCCCCACCCATTCAGTAATTAAAAAATGAAGGAGATTTAATAGCCCTGGGAAATTTGAATTGTTACTTATTTTTATTTTTTTATTTTTACGGAGAGAACAATCTGCGCATGCGTGGTTTAAGATTTTTTTAAAAGCCGACTGACTGCCTACCCTAAGTAATCACACACGACACCTGCCTCCTGCCTTCTCCCCATATCCCCCGACTCCGCTATCTTTAAGAGCCCTATCTAACTCTCTCTTGGGGTGGAAGATTGCAACCTTCACGTGGTCCGCCCTGTTTCGACTAATGCAATTAACTCGACGTGCACAAACGGAAGATCAAATAGAACAAGTTGTCCAACAACTTTAGGCTGTGCACGCCACACGAAAGAAGAACTCTCTCTTGAAAGTATCCAGAGAACTTGCCTCCACCGCCCTCTGTGGCAGAGAATTCCACAGACTCACAACTCTCTGTGTGAAAAAGTGTTTCCTCGTCTCCGTTCTAAATGACTTACCCCTTATTCTTAAACTGTGTGTGTGTGGCCCCTGGTTCTGGACTCCCCCAACATCGGAAACATGGATAGGACAGGTTTGGAGGGATACGGGCCAAATGCAGGCAGGTGGGACTAGTGTAGCTGGGACATGTTGGCCGGTGTGGGCAAGTTGGGCCGAAGGGCCTGTTTCCACACTGTATCACTCTATGACTAGTGTAGCTGGGACATGTTGGCCAGTGTGGGCAAGTTGGGCCGAAGGGCCTGTTTCCACACTGTATCACTCTATGACTAAACAAGCATTTTAACACCATTCTACAGAACATTTTGGCCTCTCAGGACTTCACAGACAGGAACCTGATGAGAAAGGTGATTCAGTGTAAGATCTCTCTCCTCTCAATTAGATTCTCGCAGCCACACCTCAACTATATATACATTCCCAAACCTTCTTCATTAGACTCCAATTGCAACTTCCTGTTCTGCCCTCTCTCTCTCTCTCTCCCTCCCTGTAGTACATTAGAATCCCTTCAACAGATTCAATCTGTAATCGCTGTAGTTTGATTTATTTTGCACGGTGGTGCAGCGGTAGAGTTGCTGCCTCACAGCGCCAGAGACCCGGGTTCCATCCCGACCACGGGCGCTGTCTGTACGGAGTTTGCACGCTCTCCCCGGGACCTGCGTGGGTTTTCTCCGGGTGCTCCGGTTTCCTCCCACACTCCCAAGAGACGTACGAATCTGTAGGTGAATCGGCTTCGGTATCAAGTGTAAATTGTCCCTAGTGTGTGAAGGATAGTGTTAGTGGTCTGCGCGGACTCGGTGAAACTCAACTCTCCTCTCCCGATAGATGTGTCTCGACCTGAAACGTCGCCCGTTCCTTCTCTCCAGAGATGCTGCCTGTCCCACTGAGTTCCCGATGTTGGGGGAGTCCAGAACCAGGGGCCACAGTTTAAGAATAAGGGGTAAGCCATTTAGAACGGAGACGAGGAAACACTTTTTCTCGCAGAGAGTGGTGAGTCTGTGGAATTCTGATCAGCCATGATCACATTGAATATCCCCTGACTCCGCTATCTTTAAGAGCCCTATCTAGCTCTCTCTTGAAAGCATCCAGAGAACCGGCCTCCACCGCCCTCTGAGGCAGAGAATTCCACAGACTCACAACTCTCTGTGTGAAGAAGTGTTTCCTCGTCTCCGTTCTAAATGGCTTATCCCTTATTCTTAAACTGTGGCCCCTGGTTCTGGACTCCCCCAACATCGGGAACATGTTTCCTGCCTCTAGCGTGTCCAAACCCTTAATAATCTTATATGTTTCAATGAGATGACCTCTCATCCTTCTAAACTCCAGAGTGTACAAGCCCAGCCGCTCCATTCTCTCAGCATATGACAGTCCCGCCATCCCGGGAATTAACCTGGTGAACCTACGCTGCACTCCCTCAATAGCAAGAATGTCCTTCCTCAAATTAGGGGACCAAAACTGCACACAATACTCCAGGTGTGGTCTCACTAGGGCTCTGTACAACTGCAGAAGGACGTCTTTGCTCCTATATTCGACTCCTCTTGTTATGAAAACAGACATAAAAACAACTAGCTCGACTCAATAACCAAAAGTCTGCAGCCTCCTATTGCTCTGGTAATTTACATGTTTAAATTATAATGTTTTATTTGTAATTGTCGTGTTGTTTCTAGCGAGTGGAGCACCAAAGCAAATTCCTTGTATGGGTATATATTTAGCTAATAAAAATTCTTCAATTCAATTCAATCTCAATCCAGTTGTTACCACGGAGACCACATTATTACGGATAGCCGGACCGCTACCAGGGCAACGGACCCCCGCCCCGGGCAGGGGGGCAGTCGGCCGGGTTACCACGGCGACCGGAGAGGCCGAGACCACTACCAGCGAATATTCGGAGAGAAAGCCTCCACACGCGCGCACACGCACGCACGCACACGCACACGCACAAC
>NW_022630518.1:134939-179980 GCF_010909765.2 Amblyraja radiata | reverse complement strand
TCGGCCCTTCCAGCCAGCACCGCCATTCACTGTGATCTTGGCTGATCATCCACAATCAGTGCCCCGTTCCTGCCTTCTCCCCATATCCTCTGACTCTCTCTCGCTATCTTTATGAGCCCTATCTAGCTCTCTCTTGAAAGAATTCTCTCCAGAGAACCGGCCTCCACCGCCCTCTGAGGCAGAGAATTCTACAGACTCACCACTCTCTGTGAGAAAAAGTGTTTCCTCGTCTCTGTTCTAAATGGGTTACTCCTGATTCTTAAACTGTGTGTGGCCCCTGGTTCTGGACTCCCCCAACATCAGGAACATGTTTCCTGCCTCTAGTGTGTCCAAACCCTGAACAATCTTATATGTTTCAATGAGATACCCTCTCATCCTTCTAAACTCCAGAGTGTACAACCCAGCAGCTCCATTCTCTCAGCATATGACAGTCCCGCCATCCCGGGAATTAACCTGGTGAACCTACGCTGCACTCCCTCAATAGCAAGAATGTCCTTCCTCAAATTAGGGGACCAAAACTGCACACAATACTCCAGGTGTGGTCTCACTAGGGCCCTGTACAACTGCAGAAGGACCTCTTTGCTCCTATACTCAACTCCGCAAACAGGCCATTAGCTTTCTTCACTGCCCTTTGCTCAAATTAGGAGACTAATCCGTTAGAAACGCCGTCAATCGCTTGAGCTTATTACAGATCATATTATAACTCTACCAGGATATGTCAGGTTTTGCAACAAATGTATTCTACTTCCTCCCCCTGTCCCCCCATGCCCCCAGGTGTTGTGCATGATCACAGCCCCCGTCACGATGATCGTCAGTAGTCAACAAGATGCTGCCTTCGCCTTCGCCTCCCTCGCTGTCGTCTTCTCCGTCTACATCACCCTGGTGGTCCTCTTCGTCCCCAAGGTGGGTGCACCCCCCTCCCCCACTCCCCCACTCCCCACCCCTCCTCCTCCACGTGTGCGCACGTACGTGTGTGCTTGTACGCACTTGTGTGTGCACGTTTGTGTGTATGTGAGTACATGTGTGTGTATCTACACGTGTGTGTGTGTGTGTATCTACATGTGTGTGTGTGTATCTACACGTGTGTGTGTGTGTGTGTGTCTACATGTGTGTGCCTGCGTGTGTGTGTGTCTACATGTGTGTGTGTGTATCTACATGTGTTTGTGTATCTACATGTGTGTGTGTGTGTGTGTGTGTGTGTGTGTGTGTGTCTACATGTGTGTGTGTGTATCTACGCGTGTGTGTATACACGTGTGTGTGTGTGTCTACATGTGTGTGTGTATCTACATGTGTGTGTGTGTCTACATGTGTGTGTGTGTATCTACATGTGTTTGTGTATCTACATGTGTGTGTGTGTGTGTGTGTCTACATGTGTGTGTGTGTGTATCTACGCATGTGTGTATACACGTGTGTGTGTGTGTGTCTACATGTGTGTGTGTGTATCTGCACGTGTGTGTGTGTGTGTGTATCTACACGTGTGTGTGTGTGTATCTACACGTGTGTGTGTGTATCTACACGTGTGTGTGTGTCTACATGTGTGTGTGTGTATCTACACGTGTGTGTGTATCTACACGTGTGTGTGTGTGTATCTCAACGTGAGTGTGTGTGTCTACACGCGTGTGTGTGTCTACACGTGTGTGTATCTACACGTGGGTGTGTGTATCTACACGTGTGTGTGTATCTACACGTGTGTGTGTGTGTATCTACACGTGTGTGTGTGTATCTACACGTGTGTGTGTGTATCTACACGTGTGTGTGTGTATCTACACGTGTGTGTGTGTGTATCTACACGTGTGCGTGTGTGTATCTACACGTGTGTGTGTGTATCTACACGTGTGTGTGTATCTACACGTGTGCGTGTGTGTCTACACGTGTGCGTGTGTGTATCTACACGTGTGTGTGTATCTACCCGTGTGCGTGTGTGTATCTACACGTGTGTGTGTGTGTATCTACACGTGCGTGTGTGTACCTACACGTGTGTGCGTGTGTCCCCACAGATGCGCAGGTTGATAACCCGTGGGGAGTGGCAGTCGGAGCAACAGGACACCATGAAGACCGGCTCCTCCACCAACAACAATGATGAAGAGAAGTCACGTCAACTGGAGAAAGAGAACAGGGAGCTGGAGAAGATCATCGCTGAGGTAGTCACGCTCACAGGGGTCCACTCTACCCCCGTACCCCCGTACCCCGCTCTACCCCCCATCCCCTGTACCCCACTGTACCCCCATCCCCTGTACCCCACTGTACCCCCATCCCCCACTCTACCCCCATCCCCCGTACCCCCACTCTACCCCCATCCCCCACTGTACCCCCATCCCCCACTGTACCACCATCCCCCGTACCCCACTGTACCCCCACCCCCATCCCCACTGTACCCCCGTCCCCCACTGTACCCCCATCCCCCGTACCCCACTGTACCCCACTGTACCCCCATACCCCACTGTACTCCCATCCCCTGTACCCCACTGTACCCCCATCCCCTGTACCCCACTGTACCCCCATCCCCCGTACCCCACTGTACCCCCATACCCCACTGTACTCCCATCCCCTGTACCCCACTGTACCCCCATCCCCTGTACCCCACTGTACCCCCATCCCCCACTGTACCCCCGTACCCCACTGTACCCCCATCCCCCACTCTACCCCATCCCCTGTACCCCACTGTACCCCCACCCCCCCCGTACCCCACTGTACCCCCATCCCCCGTACCCCACTGTACCCCACTGTACCCCCATACCCCACTGTACCCCCGTCCCCCACTGTACCCCCATACCCCACTGTACCCCCATCCCCTGTACCCCACTGTACCCCCATACCCCACTGTACCCCCATCCCCCACTGTACCCCCATCCCCCACTCTACCCCCATCCCCCGTACCCCACTGTACCCCCCCATCCCCCGTACCCCACTGTACCCCACCCCCCGTACCCCACTGTACCCCCCATCCCCCTAACCCAACTGTACCCCCACTGTACCCCATCCCCCCCACTTTCCTCCATGCCCCGTCATACACCCCCCCCCTCTATCCCCAGCTCTCCCCCTCCCTCCCCCTCCTACATAGAAACATAGACAATAGGTGCAGCAGTAGGCCATTCGGCCCTTCGAGCCTGCACCGCCATTCAATATGATCATGGCTGATCATCCAACTCAGTATCCTGTACCTGCCTTCTCTCCAAACCCCCTGATCCCTTTAGCCACAAGGGTCACATCTAACTCCCTCTTAAATATAGCCAATGAACTGTGGCCTCAACTACCTTCTGTGGCAGAGAATTCCACAGATTCACCGCTCTCTGTGTGGATACCCCCCCTCTCTCCCGCTCCCCCCCTCACACTCCCCCACTCTCCCCCCCATGTCTCCCCGTCTCTCTCACACACTCCCCCACCTCCTCCCTCCTCTCACACTCCCCCACTCTCCCCCCGTCACCCGACATACACCTCTCCTCCCTCCCCAGCTCACCCCCTCCCTCCCCCTCACCCTCCCCTCTCTCCTCTCCGCACCCATCCCTCCCTCCGTTACTCCCCCTACCCTCTGTCTCCCCCCACACTCCAAAAACGTGCGGGTTTGTAGGTTAATTGTCTTGGTGTTAGTGTAAATTGTCCCCAGTGTGTGTAGGATAGTGTTAGTGGGCGGGGATCGCTGGTCGGCATGGGCTCGGTGGGCCGAAGGGCCTGTTTCCGCGCTGTATCTCTAAACTAACCAGCGGGTGGTGAATCTGTGGAATTCTTTGCCACAGAAGGCTGTGGAGGCCACAAGTCAGTGGGTATTTTTTAAGGCAGAGATTGATAGATTCTTGATTAGTGCGGGTGTCAGGGGTTACGGGGAGAAGGCAGGAGAATGGGGTTAGGAGGGAGAGATAGATCAGCCATGATTGAATGGTGGAGTAGACTAGATGGGCCGAATGGCCTTATTCTGGGAAAATAGGCCATGAGGCAGGAGAGAGGATATGATGAGAGGAATAGATCGGGCAGAGTCTCTTGCCCAGAGTAGGGGAATCGAGGACCAGAGGACATAGGGTTCAAGGTGAAGGGGAATACATTTAATAGGAATCTGAGGGGTAACTTCTTCACACAGAGGGTGGTGGGTGTATGGAACAAGCTGCCAGAGGAGGTAGTCGAGGCTGGGACTATCCCAACGTTTAAGAAACAGTTAGACAGGTACAATGTCCTCCGTAATGTTTGGGACAAAGACACATCATTTATTTATTTGCCTCTGTAATCTACAATTTGAGATTTATAATAGAAAAAATCACATGTGGTTAAAGTGCACATTGTCTGATTTTATTAAAGGCCATTTTTATTCATTTTGGTTTCACCATGTAGAAATTACAGCTGTGTTTATACATAGTCCCCCCAGTTCAGGGCACCATAATGTTTGGGACACAGGCGTTTGTGATTGCTCAGGTATGTTTAAATGCCTCCTTATTGCAGGTATAAGAGAGCTCTCAGCACCTAGTCTTTCCTCCAGTCTTTCCATCACCTTTAGAAACTTGTATCAACATGAGGACCAAAGTTGTGCCAATGAAAGTCAAATAAGCCATTATGCGACTGAGAAACAAGAATAAAACTGTTAGAGACATCAGCCAAACCTTAGGCTTACAAATCAACTGTTTGGAACATCATTAAGAAGAAAGAGAGCACTGGTGAGCTTACTAATCGCAAAGGGACTGGCAGGCCAAGGAAGACCTCCACAGCTGATGACAGAAGAATTCTCTCTATAGTAAAGAAAAATCCCCAAACACCTGTCTGACAGATCAGAAACACTCTTCAGGAGTCAGGTGTGGATTTGTCAATGACCGCTGTCCGCAGAAGACTTCATGAACAGAAATAGAGGCTACACTGCAAGATGCAATCCACTGGTTAGCCGCAAAAAAAACAGTTTGCCAAGAAGTACTTAAAAGAGCAACCACAGTTCTGGAAAAAGGTCTTGTGGACAGATGAGACGAAGATCAACTTCTATCGGAGTGATGGCAAGAGCAAAGTATGGAGGAGAGAAGGAACTGCCCAAGATCCAAAGCATACCACCTCATCTGTGAAACACGGTGGTGGGGGTGTTATGGCCTGGGCATGTATGGCTGCTGAAGGAACTGGCTCACTTATCCTCATTGATGATACAACTGCTGAAGGGAGTAGCATAATGAATTCTGAAGTGTATACACACATCCTATCTTCAAACAAGTGCTTCAAAACTCATTGGCCAGCGGTTTGTTCTACAGCAAGACAATGATCCCAAACATCGTAGGAGTTTTTCAAAGCTAAAAAATGCTCAATTCCTGAGTGGCCAAGTCAACCACCCGATCTGAACCCAACTGAGGATGCCTTTTATACGCTGAAGAGAAAACTGAAGGGGACTAGGCCCCAAAACATGCATAAGCTAAAGACGGCTGCAATACAGGCCTGGCAGAGCATCACCAGAGAAGACACCCAGCAACTGGTGATGTCCATGAATCACAGACCTCAAACAGTCCTTGCATGCAAAATGTATAAAATCATAATCATATTCACTTTATTATCTTTATATCCAAATATGTTTGTCCCACATACTGGGTTTTTAAAAATACCCTTTTTATTAAAATATGACGTGCATTTTAACCACATATGATTTTATTTTCTTTTACAAATCTCAAATTGTGGGGTACAGAGGCAAATAAATAGATGATGAGTCTTTGTCCCAAACATTATGGAGGGCACTGTGGCCGGATAGGGCAGGTTTGGAGGGATATGGGCCAAACACAGGCAGGTGGGACATGTTGGTCGGTGTGGGAAAGTTGGGCCGAAGGGCCTGTTTCCACGCTGGATCTCCAAACTTTACTAGGATGCTGCCTGACCCGCTGAGTTACTCCAGCACTCTGTGAAACGTCACCTATCCACGTTCTCCACAGATGCTGCCTGACCCGCTGAGTTACTCCAGCACTTTGTCCATAACAAGAGGATTTCAGTAGAGGTTATTCTGCAGTTGCACAGGGCTCTGGTGAGACCACATCTGGAGTATTGTGTACAGTTTTGGTCTCCTAATTTGAGGAAGGACATCCTTGTGATTGAGGCAGTATCTCCAAACTATACTAGGATGCTGCCTGACCCGCTGAGTTACTCCAGCACCTGCAGTACCTTCCTGCACATATAGGCAGTGGGAGCCTCTGTTCCCAGGGGTGGGCATGTCTAAGATGGGGGGGCCAGAGCTGTGGGGTCTCTCTCTGGGTGGGTGGGTGATGTGTCGGGCACTAACTCTGGTTCTTCTCTCTGTCTCTTTGTGCGTGTGTGTGTGGGTGTGTATGTGTGTGTGTGTGTATGCGTGTGTGTGTATGTGTATGTGTGTGTGTGTGTGCATGTGTGTGCATGTACGTGCGTGTGTATGTGTATGTGTGTGTGTGTGTGTGTGGTGTGTGTGTGTGTGTGTGGTGTGTGGTGTGTGGTGAGTGTGGGCGGTGCGAGAGGGAGTGCGGGGTGGTGACGGAGGGGGGCTGTGTCCGTGCGTGCGTATGTGCGCGTGTGGGTGGAGTGGGTGTGTGGCGTTGCCATAGACGGTGGGTGTGCGGGGGTGGGTGTGGGGGTGTGTGAGTGAGGCGGAGCGGGCGGGTGAGGTGTGGTGAGAGTGCGTGAGGGTGTGTGTGCAGAGTGGGTGTGTGTGAAGGTGACGTGTGTAGGTGGGGTGGGTGTGTGTGTGTGTGTGTGTGTGGTGGGGGTGAGGGTATGCGTGCTGTGTGTCTGGCGTATGTGAGGTGCGTGTGTGTGTGAGTGTTTGGGTGTGCTGTGTGTGTGAGTGTATGTAGGTGTGGATGGGTGTGTGTGTGTGCGCGTGTGTGTGTGTGTGTGAGAGAGAGAGTGTGTGTGAGTGTGTATGTGTGTGTGCGGTGTGTGTGAGGGCGTGTGTGTGTGGTGGAGGGGATGTGTGGGTGTGTGTGTGTGTGTGTGTGTGTGTGTGTGTGTGTGTGTGTGTGCTTCGTGTGTTTGTGGTTGTGTGTGTGGTTGTGTGTGTGTGTGTGTGTGTGTGAGTGCTTGTGTGTGCATGTGTGTGTTGTGTGTGCGTTCGTGTGTCTGTGTTCGTGCGGCTGCGTGCGTTCGTGGCGTGTGTTTGTGCGTGCGTTCGTGCGTGGTGCGTTGCGTGGCGTTTGCGTGCGGGTGCGTGCGGGGTGCGGGTGTGTGTGTGTGTGTGTATATGTGTGTGTGGCGGGGGGGGCAGAAGGAGGAGAGGATCTCGGAGCTGCGGCAACAACTATACGAGCGGCAGCAGCTGCGGTCTAGACGGCGGGCGTCCACAGCAGCCAAGGACAACTACACGGACAACCACTACAACAGCAACACTGGCCCCGTCTCCTCCCTGTACCAGCCCAACATGCCCCTGGTCAAAGCCCTCCTGCCCACCCAGCAGCCCGACAAGATGGCCCGCAACAACTGTGAGGGCAGCAGAGTCCACCTGCTCTACAAGTGACCTCCTCCATCTCCATCTCCCACCCCCCCATCTCCCTTCCTCGCCCCCCCCTCCATCTCCCACTCCTCACTCCATCCTATCCCCCCATCTCCCATCCACCTCTCCATTCCTCCCCCCCCCTCTCACTCCCTCCCCCATCTCCCATCCCCCTCTCACTCCCCCATCCCTCCCCCCCTCTCTATTCCCCCCCTCTCTCCCTCCTATCCCCCTTCACCCCCTCTCCCTCCACCCCACCCCTCCATTCTTCAGACTGATGTGTTGGGGGGGTGGGCGGAAAGAAGAAAGGAAGAGGCGGAGACAGTGGGCTGTTGGAGAGCTGGGAAGGGGTGGGGAAGGAGGGAGAAAGCAGGGATTACCTGAAATTGGAGAAGTCAATGTTCATACCTCTGGGGTGTAAACTACCCAAGCGGAATATGAGGTGCTGCTCCTCCAATTTGCGGTGGGACTCACTCTGGCCATGGAGGAGACCCAGGGCAGAAAGGTCGGATTGGGAATGGGAGGGGAAGTTGAAGTGCTGAGCCACCGGGAGATCGGGTTGGTTATTGCGAACCGAGCGGAGGTGTTGGGCGAAGCGATCGCCCAGCCTACGCTTGGTCTCACCGATGTAGAGCAACCGACACCTAGAGCAGCGGATGCAATAGATGAGGTTGGAGGAGGTGCAGGTGAACCTCTGCCGCACCTGGGACGACTGCTTGGGTCCCTGAATGGAGTCGAGGGGGGGAGGTAAAGGGACAAGTGTGGCATCTCTTGCGGTTGCAGGGGAAAGTGCCCGGGGAGGGGGTGGGTTGGGTGGAAAGGGAAGAATTGACCAGGGAGTTACGGAGGGAGCGGTCTCTGCGGAAAGCCGACAGGGGAGGAGCTGGGAAGATGTGGCCAGTGGTGGGATCCCGTTGGAGGTGGGGAAAATGTCGGAGGCTTATTTGTTGTTGATGGTGGGGGGTCAGTCCCAGTGATGGTGGTCCATGCACTGACCACCCCCTCTCTAGAGCCTCCCTCCATCCCCCACGTTACAGTTACTGAACCACAGCAACCAGTCAGCTGGGTCTCCACCCTAAACTTGACAACTTTCCCTGAAGGTCGAGTCAAAGGAGGATAAAGGCTTTTGGGTCGTCAGAGTATTGAGTACACAAGTTGGGAGATAGAGACAAAACGCTGGAGTAACTCAGCGGGACAGGCAGCATCTCTGGAGTGGAGGCATGGGTGACCATTTGGGTCGAGACCCTTCCTCAGTCTCACCCGAAACATCACCCACTCATAGATACATAGATACATAGAAAATAGGTGCAGGAGTAGAGGTCATTCGGCTCTTAGAGCCTGCACCGCCATTCAATATGATCATGGCTGATCATCCAACTCAGTATCCCATCCCTGCCTTCTCTCCATACCCCCTGATCCCTTTAGCCACAAGGGCCACATCTAACGCCCTCTTAAATATAGCCAATGAACTGGCCTTAACTACATTCTGTGGCAGAGAGTTCCAGAGATTCACCGCTCTCTGTGTGAAAAATGTTTTTCTCATCTCGGTTTTAAAGGATTTCCCCCTTATCCTTAAACTGTGACCCCCCTTGTCCTGGACTTCCCCAACATCGGGAACAATCTTCCTGCATCTAGCCTGTCCAACCCCTTAAGAATTTTGTAAGTTTCTATAAGATCCCCCCTCAATCTCCTAAATTCTAGCGAGTATAAGCCGACTTCCCTTCTCCCTTCTCTCCAGAGATGCTGCCTGTCCCGCTGAGTTACTCCAGCGTTTTGTGTCCACCTTCAAGTCGTGAGAACATGTTGCAGTTGTATAAGACGTTGGTGAGACTGCATTTAGAATATTGTGCTCAGTTCTGGGCACCGTGTTTCAGGAAAGATATTGTCAAGCTTGAAAGGGTTCAGAAAAGATTTACGAGGATGTTGCCAGGACTAGAGGGTGTGAGCTACAGGGAGAGGTTGAGTAGGCTGGGTTTCTATTCCATGGAGCGCAGGAGGATGAGGGGAGATCTTATAGAGGTGGACAAAATCATGAGAGGAATAGATCGGGCAGAGTCTCTTGGCCAGAGTAGGGGAATCGAGGACCAGAGGACATAGGTTCAAGGTGAAGTGGAAAAGATTTAATAGGAATCTGAGGGGTAACTTTTTCACACAGAGGGTGGTGGGTGTGTGGAACAAGCTGCCAGAGGAGGTAGTTGAGGCTGGGACTATCCCATCGTTTAAGAAACAGTTGGACAGGTACATGGATAGGTAGACCAAAATGCTGGAGAAACTGGGTGAGGCAGCATCTCCCACTGAGTTTCTCCAGCATTTTTGTTTACCTTCGATTTTCCAGCATCTGCAGCTCCTTCTTAAACAGGTACATGGATAGGACAGGATTGGAGGGATATGGACCAAGCGCAGGCAGGTGGGACTAGTGTAGCTGGGACATGTTGGCCGGTGTGGGCAAGTTGGGCCGAAGGGCCTGTTTCCACACTGTATCACTCTATGACCAGTGTAGCTGGGACATGCTGGGCAGTGTGGGCAAGTTGGGCCGAAGGGCCTGTTTCCACACTGTATCACTCTATGACTAGTGTAGCTGGGACATGTTGGGCAAGTTGGGCTGAAGGGCCTGTTTCCACACTGTATCACTCTGTGACTCTACAACGGATGGAGTATTTGGTGATGTGCTAAATCCCTGTGAAAGAAGATACATTGGTGGGGTCTGTGAGATTGTATCGACACTCTGGGCCTCAAGACTGATCTTCAGAGATGTGGACACCAGCTTGTCGACTCTTTCCGCCACCCTCATCCCACTGACGATGAGTCTCACCGTCAACTCGCTCCCCAGAGGTGTCTCCGCTCTTCCAGATGTGGACTCGTATACATCGCCGACACTGAACACAGACTGGCCGATCGTTACGCTGAACACCTCCGCCTACACCCACCTGATCTCCCGGTGGCTCAACACTTCAACTCCCCCTCCTGTTCCCAATCTGACCTTCCTGCCCTGGGCCTCCTCCATTGTCAGAGTGAGGCCCAGCGCAAATTGGTGGAACAGCACCTCATATTTTGCTTGGGTAGTTTACACCCCAGCTGTATGAACATTGACTTCTCTAACTTCAGATAGCCCTTGCTTTCTCTTTCTCTCCATCCCCTTCCCCCCCATCATTGTACGAGCTTCTCGTTGAGTCTCATTGTAACACGTTTTCACCTGGCCAACAGCTAACAATGCCGTCTCCTTGATCATCATTTTTCTTGCATATCTTTTCATTTATTGTTCTATATCTCTCTACATCACCGTCTATCTCTCTCCGTTCCCTCTCCCCACAACTCTCAGTCTGAAGAAGGGTCTCCACCCGAAACGTCACCCATTCCTTTCTCTCCAGAGATGCTGCCTGTCCCGCTGAGTTACTCCAGCTTTTTGTGTCTTATCTTCAATAAATGATCTTGCCTCTTTAGCAGTAGATATAAGTCATCCATATAATGTTCTGTGGTTAAAAATGTTTGTTACTTTATCTACAAATTGTTGGAGTCACTCAACGGGTCATAGAGTCAGAAACATAGACAACAGGTGCAGGAGGAGGCCATTCAGCCCTTCGAGCCAGCACCGCCATTCAATGTGATCATGGCTGATCATCCCCAATCAGTACCCCGTTCCTGCCTTCTCCCCATATCCCTTAAAGATTCCTTTAGCCCTAAGATCTAAATCTAACTCTTGAAAACATCCAGTGAATCGGCCTCCACTGCCTTCTGTGGCAGAGAATTCCACAGATTCACAACTCCCTGGCTGAAAAAAGTGTTTCCTCATCTCAGTCCTAAATGGCCGACCCCTTTATTCTTAAACTGTGTGACCCCTGGTTCTGGACTCCCCCAACATCGGGGAACATTTTCCTGCATCTAGCGTGTCCAAACCTTTAAGAATGGTATGGTTCTATAAGATCCTTCTAAATTCCAGTGAATACAAGCCCAGACGACCCATTCGAATTTTACAAGTCAGGCAGTATCTCTGGAGAACATGGAGAGATCCCGTTGTACTTCCCCTTTTCCCAACTTCAAGTGAGTTTATTGTCATGTGTCCCTGATAGGACAATGAAATTCTTGACACCATTCAGATAATAATCTGCCTTTCTGTTCTTGCCAGCAAGATGGACAACCTCACATTTATCCACATTTCAGGTCGGGGACCCTTCTTCAGACATGCTCTCCAGAGATGCTGCCTGTCCCGCTGAGTTACTCCAGCACTTTGTGTGTCTCTAATCAGTCTGCTCGATCTCCCCAGTCACTGATCCTCTGTTATAGACTCCGTCCCACCTCGTACAAGATACGGTTTTGTTCTGGGTTTTACGATGGTGGTTTTTTCCTGTTGTTCTTTTAGAAGAGTTGTTTGCTTCTCGTTCCGAGGGACCTTGGATTGTAGCCACTTGGTGCACTAGCTGTTGATCCATGTTACAGAGTCTTGTACCTTGCACACACCAGATACACACAGCTCTCACTGGATGCATGGATGACTTCAGCACATCATTCACTGTCACTGATCAGAGCGTGTTAGTAATAAAAGTATTAACTGTACTCTGGTGGTCTCTGTTACTCTCCAAACTACACGCACGTCTCTTATGTTTAAGTGAGACCAAGCGTAGGCTGGGCGATCGCTTCGACCAACACCTCCGCTCGGTTCGCAATAACCAACCTGATCTCCCGGTAGCTCAGCACTTCAACTCCCCCTCCCATTCCCAATCCGAATCCGACCTTTCTGTCCTGGGCCTCCTCCATGGCTAGAGTGAGGCCCACCGCAAATTGGAGCAGCAGCACCTCATATTCCTCTTGAGCAGTCTGCACCCTAGTGGCATGAACATTGACTTCTCCAATTTCCAGTAGCCCTTGCTGCCTCCTCCCCTTCTTAGCTCTCCCTCAGCCCTCGGGCTCCTCCTCTTCCTTTGCACCCCCCCCCCCCCCATTCTGAAGGGTTTCAGCCCGAAACGTTGCCTATTTCCTTCGCTCCATAGATGCTGCCTCACCCGCTGAGTTTCTCCAGCACTTTTGTCCACCTCTAATATTACCCCAGCTCCCACTCCGTCATTTCCCAATCCCAGTACAGATGTTACTTCAGCTATCTCTCTGTAACCGTCATTCCCCAGTCCCAGTACAGATGTTACTCCAGCTATCTCTCTGTAACCGTGTAATTCCCCAGTCCCAGTACAGATGTTACTCCAGTACACTCGCCCTGTAATCCAGTAACTCTGTAGTAATGTTACTCCAGCTCCCTCTGTAACCGTCATTCCAGTGCCAGTACAAATGTTACTCCAGCTCACTCACACTGTAACTGGGTCATTCACCAGTCCCAGTACAGATGCTACTCCAGCTCACTCACACTGTGACCGGATCATTCGCCAGTGCTAGTACAGATGTTACTCCAGTTCACTCACACTGTAACCCAGTCATTCGCCAGTCCCAGTACAGATGCTACTCCAGCTCACTCACACTGTAACTGGGTCATTCACCAGTCCCAGTACAGATGCTACTCCAGCTCACTCACACTGTAACTGGGTCATTCCCCTGTCCCAGTACAGATGTTACTTCAGCTCACTCACACTGTAACCCAGTCATTCCCCAGTGCCAGTACAGATGTTACTCCAGCTCACTCACACACTGTAACCCAGTCATTCCCCAGTGCCAGTACAGATGTTACTCCAGCTATCCCACACTCACTGGGTCATTCCCCAGTGCCAGCACAGATGTTTTTGGTCTCCTAATCTGAGGAAAGACATTCTTGCCATAGAGGGAGTCCAGAGAAGGTTCACCAGACAGATTCCTGGGATGTCAGGACTTTCATATGAAGAAAGACTGGATAGACTCGGCTTGTACTCGCTGGAATTTAGAAGATTGAGGGGGAATGTTATAGAAACTTACAACATTCTTAAGGGGTTGGACAGGCTAGATGCAGGAAGATTGTTCCCGATGGTGGGGAAGTCCAGAACAAGGGGTCACAGTTTAAGGATAAGGGGGAAGTCGTTTAGGACCGAGATGAGAAAAACATTTTTCACACAGAGAGTGGTGAATCTGTGGAATTCTCTGCCGCAGAAGGTAGTTGAGGCCACAGTTCATTGGCTATATTTAAGAGGGAGTTAGATGTGGCCCTTGTGGCT
The DNA here is from genome assembly GCF_010909765.2 of Amblyraja radiata. NCBI lineage: Eukaryota > Metazoa > Chordata > Chondrichthyes > Rajiformes > Rajidae > Amblyraja > Amblyraja radiata. The sequence goes on along the minus strand of NW_022630518.1, from coordinate 166,453 downwards.
AAAGGGATCAGGGGGTATGGAGAGAAGGCAGGTACAGGATACTGAGTTGGATGATCAGCCATGATCATATTGAATGGCGGTGCAGGCTCGAAGGGCCGGATGGCCTCTACTCCTGCACCTATTTTCTATGTTACTCCAGCTCACTCACACTGGGTCATTTGCCAGTGCCAGTACAGATGTTACTCCAGCTCACTCACACTCACTGGGTCATTCCCCAGTGCCAGTAGCTATGACTCCATCACCCCCAGTGGTGTGTGGGCAGTGTGCATCTACGGCGGTGGTTAGGGTAAATAAAGCTTTATTGGGGCAGAGTGCTACATTCAGGGGGGAAGGGTAATCTCAATGCACTCTGGTGTAAGCCAGCCGCTGGTGCAGGAGGCAGGAGGCAGATGCTCAGCTGATAATGTCCGAGAGAGGCGAGCCGGGGTGTCAGCATTCATCCTCACCCAGCACGGCAAACTTGTTGTTGCTGAGCAGGGTTGCCTTCTTACCCCGGCTGACGGGGGCTGGTCGCAACTCTGCCCTGTCCCCCTCCCCCTCCCCCGCCTCCTCCTCCCCATCCTCCTCCTCGTCTGCATCTTGGTCCTTCTCGTCATCCTCCTGGTCAGAGCTGGATATCTCCTCCTCGTCCTCCGAGCTTTGCTTGGTCTGTTGCCGGTGGGCTTCCTGGAGGGCAGCTATCTCCAACGTCTCGCTGTGCTGGAGCCAGTAGGCTGCGGAGAGAGAGAGAGAGGGGCAGGGACAGACAGGTGGGTCAGGACAAGGTGGCCAGCATGTCCCAGCTACACTAGTCATAGAGTGGTACAGTGTGGAAACAGGCCCTTCGGCCCAACATGCCCACCCTAGCCAACATGTCCCAGCTACACTAGTCATAGAGTGATACAGTGTGGAAACAGGCCCTTCGGCCCAACATGCCCACCCTAGCCAACATGTCCCAGCTACACTAGTCCCACCTGCCTGCACTTGGTCCATATCCCTCCAAACCTGTCCTATCCATTTACCTGTCCAACTGATAGCCCCAACCTCAACTACCTCCTCTGGCAGCTTGTTCCGTACACCCACCTATGTGAAAAGTTACCCCTCAGATTCTTATTAAATATTTTCCACTTCACCTTGAACCTGTGTCCTCTGGTCCTCGATTTCCCTACTCTGGCCAAGAGACTCTGCCCGATCTATTCCTCTCATGATTTTGTACACCTCTATAAGATCACCCCTCATCCTCCTGCGCCCATGGAATAGAGACCCAGCCTACTCAACCTCTCCCTGTAGCTCACACCCTCTAGTCCTGGCAACATCCTCGTAAATCGTCATAGACTCGAAACGCTGCTGTTACTCAGGACAGGCGGCATCTCTGGCGAGAAGGAATGAACGAAGGTTCATTCTCGACCCAAAACGTCACCCATTCCTTCTATCCAGAGATGCTGCCTGTCCCGCTGAGTCACTCCAGCATGTTGTGTCTATCTTCGGTTTAAACCAGCGTCTGCAGTTCCTTTCTACACATGATGCCAGCTACACTCAGCTGTGTTTGACACACAGAGTTTACTGAACTTTAGTTCCAGGGCGGCACGTTGGGGCACAGCGGTAGAGTTGCTGCCTCACAGCACCAGAGTCCCAGGTTCCATCCCCACCACGGGCGCTGTCTGTACGGAGTTTGCACGTTCTCCCCGTGACCTGCGTGGGTTTATTCCGAGATCTTCGGTTTCCTCCCACACTCCGAAGACGTGCAGGTTTGGTATAAATGTCAATTGCCCCTAATGGGTGTAGGATAGTGTTAGTGTGCGGGGATCGCTGGTCGGTGCGGACCCGGTGGGCTGAAGAGCCTGTTTCCGCGCTGTATCTCTAAACTAAACTAGACTAATGCAGAGAGGGCTGATTGAGGGGTTTCTTTGACACGTGGGGTGTTATGTCACAGTTGTACAAGACTGTACAAGTTGGGGGGGAGTGGGGGGGGGGGAAAGATTTAACAGGTACCTGAGGGGCAACTTTTATTTTTTACAAGCAAAGATGGTAGGTGCATGGAACGAGCTGCTGGAGGAGGTAGTTGAGACAGAGTGGGGTTGCTGCCTCACAGCGCCAGAGATCTGGGTTCCATCCTGACTACGGCTGCTGTCTGCACGGAGTTTGTACGTTCTCCCCCGTCACCTGCGTGGGTTTTCCCCGGGTACTCCGGTTTCCTCCCACACTCCAAAGACGTGCAGGGTTTGTCGGTTGTTTAGCTTTGGTAACTCGTGTGTGTGTGTGTGTGTGTGTGTGTGTGTGTGTGTGTGTGTGTGTGTGTGTGTGTGCGGGGTGATCACTGGTCTGCGCGGGCTCGGTGGGTCAAAGGGCCTGTGTTGGTGCGCTATCTCTAAAGGTTAAAGATACAGTAAAGATGGGACGAGGTGTGGACGGGACATGTTAGCCGGCGTGGACAGAAGGGCCAGCTTCCGTGCTGGGTGACCCAAGGCTTGTACAATGCTTGGGGAGGGGGGGAGGGGTTTATAGTCTGCGGAGGGGGGGGGGAGAATGATGGCGATCAGACTGGCCCAGCACGGTCACGCTCCGTCCCCTCACCTTTGTGGGCGGTGTAGGCGGGGGGCCGCATGCACAGACACAGGCGGCCGTCCACAGTCAGCCGCAGGATGCTGTTGGCCGCTCGGTACACGTCGCTGCGGCCAGCCTTGGCCGTACGGTAACCTCGCTTCACCGCCCATGCTGGGGGGGGGGGAGAGAGATGTTAGTGAACAGACCACCCCCCCCAAACTCATCACACTGTTCCCTCACTACCCCGGCCCCCTCCCCACACTCCCCCTCCACTAAATCCTCTGCCATCACCCTCCCCGTCATCCTTCCCCACCCCTCAATCTCGTCACTGCCCCATCCTGCCCCATTTCATCCCCTCCTCCCCCCACAGTCCACACCCCCCCTACCAGGTCACCACCTCCCACTGCACCCATCTACGCTGGCACCCCTTCCCTGGTCACAAGCCCCCCTCCACTCCCCCTTTTGTCTCTTCACCCCCCCCCCCCGTTCATGACTCAGCCCCCGTGCCCACGCACTCACTCACCTTCACACAGGTCCCAGGCTGTGAACTTGGCCGGGCTCTGCCCCTGCCCCTGCCCCTGCCCCTGCTCCGGGTGCTGCAGCTTGAGCAGCGTTTGTACTGGGATGCGGGCAGCCAGGTAGCCCACCGAGCTGTACGGCTCCTGGATCTGGGCCACAGGGTAAATACCCGACAGCATCTGTGGACACACACACAGCCTAGTGAGGGGGGGGGGGGGGGGGGAGGGAGAGGGGGAGAGAAGAGAGAGAGAGGGGGGGAGAGGGAGAGAGAGAGGGGGGGAGAGGAGGGAGGAGGAGAGAGGGGGGGAGAGGGAGGGAGAGAGGAGGGAAGGAGAGGGGGAGGAGGTAGGGAGAGAGAGAGGGGAGAGAGGGAGGGAGAGGGAGGGGGGGAGGGGGAGGGGAGAGGGGGGAAGGAAGGGAGGGAGGGGAGGGAGAGAGAGGGGGGGAGAGAGAGAGAGGGGGGAGAAAGAGGGAGGGGGGAGGAGAGAGAGAGGGGGAGGGGAGGGAGAGGAGAGAGGGGGGAGAGAGAGGGAGAGTGAGAGAGGAGAGGGAGGAGAGGGGGGAGGGGGAGGAGAGGGGGGGAGGAGAGAGAGGGGAGGAGGAGAGAGAGAGAGGGGGGGGGGAGAGAGAGGGGGCGAGGAGGAGGAGGAGAGGGGGACGGGAGAGAGGGGGGGAGGGAGAGAAGGGGGGGGAGAGAGGGGGAGGAGGGAGAGGGGCGGAAGAGAGAGGGGGGGAGGAGAGGGGAGGAGGGGGGGGGGGAGAGAGGGGGGGAAGGAGAGGGGGAAGGGGGGAAGAGAGAGGGGGGAGGAGAGGAGGGGGGGAAGGAGAGAGGGGGGGAGGGAGAGGAGACGAGGGGGGGGAAGGAGAGAGGGGGGGAGGAGAGAGAGGGGAGGAAGGAGAGAGGGGGGGAAGGAGAGAGGGGGGAAGGAGAGAGGGGGGAAGGAGAGAGAGGGGAAGGAGAGAGGGGGGAAGGAGAGAGGGGGAAGGAGAGAGAGGGGAAGGAGAGAGGGGGGAAGGAGAGAGGAGAGGGGGGGGGGGAGAGAGGGGGGGGGAGAGAGGGGGGGGGATGAGAGAGGGGGGAGGGAGAGAGGGGGGGGAGGAGAGAGAGGGGGGGGAGAGAGTGGGGGGGAGAGAGTGAGAGGGGGGGGGAGAGAGAGGGGGGGATGGAGAGAGGGGCTGGAGAGAGGGGGGGGAGATGGAGAGAGGGGGGGGGAGGATGGAGAGAGATGGGGGGAGGGAGAGAGGGGGGGAGGAATGGGCCCCTCTCTCCCCTCTGACACCCACCTGCTGCTGTCGGTCGACCAGTGATGGGAAGATGAGCCCTGGGCAGTCGCACAGTTTGACGGTGGGGGTGAGGAAATAGGTCTGGAAGTACTTGGTGTGTCCGGGGGTCCGCGACACACTCACCACCTTCCGGCCCACCAGCCCGTTGATGAGCGATGACTTGCCCACGTTGGGGAAGCCTGCGGAGGGGAGAGAGAGAGCGGCAGGTCAGAGACTGGAACAGGGACCACGGTTCACTCAGTCAGTGACGCACACCCAGTGAGGGGGACTATTGGAGGGGGGGGGGTGTGGTCAGGGCGTCCACAGGAGGCTGTTGGGGGGAAGGAGTGACAGAGGGTGCCATGCAGGGGAAGGAAACAACAGGGGGTTGGGGGCAGGGGGGAGTGGGGCAAAAGGAGGGGTGGGGCTAAAGGGGGGTGGGGGGCAAAATAGGGGTGGGGGGGCATAAGGGGGTGGGTCATTAGGGGGGTGGGTCATTAGGGGGGTGGGTCATTAGGGGGGAGTGGGGCAGAAGGGGGAGTGGGGCAGAAGGGGGAGTGGGGCAGAAGGGGGAGTGGGGCAGAAGGGGGGGAGAGGAGCTATGCTAGAGGGGGGGGGGGAGGGGGAGCGGACGGTATGGGAGCTGGGAGGAAGGCTGGTGCCAGAGGTGGGTGGGGGATTTGGGGAGGGAGGGGGTGGGGACACAGAGGGGAGGGAGGGGGTGGGGACACAGAGGGGAGGGAGGGGACACAGAGGGGAGGGAGGGGGTGGGGACACAGAGGGGAGGGGGACTAGGACGGCTGGGCGCTCCAGGTGGGGGGTGAGGATTGCGGAGGTAGTGGGCAGGGACACACGGCGTTGGCACCCACCCTCCCACAGCCCGGGCCTGGGGGGGGGGGTGGGTCTCGGAGCTGACGGAGCTGAGGGTCAGACGTCTACCCACACAGCCGGCGGCAAGGATGCTGGTGGCAGAGGGGAGAGGGGGGAGATCAGACACCCACCCACACAGCCCAGGGTGAGGATGCCGTCCTTGTAGAGTTCTCCGGGGCCACGGCACACCTCCATGGCGGTGTCGGTCAGGTGCTCCACCATCACGGCCGCCGTCTCCTCATCGTCCTCATCCTCGTCCGTCAGCTCACCGGCCCGACTGCCGGCACAGTCCCGCTCCATCTTCTCCCGCCAGCTGCTCAGGTCCACTGGGCACAAGAGACGCAGCACACGGTACAGGTCACACACGGGGGACTGGGCACAAGAGACGCAGCACACGGACACAGGTCACTGGGTTAGACCAGAGACACAGCACACGGACACAGGTCACACACGGGGGACTGGGCACAAGAGACGCAGCACACGGACACAGGTCACACAGGGGACTGGGCACAAGAGACGCAGCACACGGACACAGGTCACACACAGGGACTGGGCACAAGAGACGCAGCACACGGACACAGGTCACACACAGGGGACTGGGCACAAGAGACACAGCACACGGACACAGGTCACACACACGGGGACTGGGCACAAGAGACACAGCACGCGGACACATGTCACACACACGGGGGACTGGGTTAGACCAGAGACGCAGCACACGGTACAGGTCACACACGGGGACTGGGCACAAGAGACGCAGCACACGGACACAGGTCACACAGGGGACTGGGTTAGACCAGAGACACAGCACGCGGGCACAGGTCACACACAGGGACTGAGTTAGACCAGAGACACAGCACACGGACTCAGGTCACACACAGGGATTGGGTTAGACCAGAGACACAGCACACGGACACAGGTCACACACGGGGACTGGGCACAAGAGACGCAGCACACGGACACAGGTCACACACAGGGGACTGGGTTAGACCAGAGACACAGCACACGGACACAGGTCACACACGGGGACTGGGCACAAGAGACGCAGCACACGGACACAGGTCACACACAGGGGACTGGGTTAGACCAGAGACACAGCACACGGACACAGGTCACACACACGGGGGACTGGGTTAGACCAGAAGCAGCACACGGTACAGGTCACACACAGGGACTGGGTTAGACCAGACCAGAGACGCAGCACACGGACACAGGTCACACACAGGGGACTTGGGTTAGACCAGGGACACATCATACGGACACAGGTCACACACAGGGACTGGGCACAAGAGACGCAGCACACGGACACAGGTCACACACAGGGACTGGGCACAAGAGACGCAGCACACGGACACAGGTCACACACAGGGACTGGGCACAAGAGACGCAGCACACGGACACAGGTCACACACAGGGACTGGGCACAAGAGACGCAGCACACGGACACAGGTCACACACAGGGACTGGGCACAAGAGACGCAGCACACGGACACAGGTCACACACAGGGACTGGGCACAAGAGACGCAGCACACGGACACAGGTCACACACAGGGACTGGGCACAAGAGACACAGCACACGTCACACACAGAGGGACTGGAGCACAGACACAGCACACGGACACAGGTCACACACAGGGGACTGGGTTAGACCAGAGACACAGCACACGGACACAGGTCACACACAGGGGACTGGGCACAAGAGACACAGCACACGGCCACAGGTCACACACAGGGACCAGGGCAGGCGGGACCAGTCTAGACGGGGCAGCATGAACGGCTTGGGCCAAAGGGCCTGTTTCCGTGCCATTTTACTCTCTAGACCAGTGCTTCTTAAACTGGTGAATGGTTCACCCAAGGGCGAATGAAATTATCTTGTGGTGAATGAAACCAGAGGGGTGAATGAAGGATGAATGGCTTCATTTATTCAGATGTTTATATGTTTGTTTCTATACTTAAATAGGGCATTGCCATCAAAGTGGTTAGTAAGCTGTTAGTGGTTTTAAAGGCAGTGGAGCTGGAAATTTTTTTCATTCTCTGCCTATGGTTTTCCCATTTCAAAGTAGCAGGATATTTCCCAAATTTACTGGAATATAATAAAGCCCAAAAGGGTAGGATGGGGCTGAAGCCCGGAGTTTAGACATTGGAATATTTTTTTTCTCATTCTAATAGAATGATTTTCCCACTCCAGTGGGAATGAAACTTTTTTTCCCCCCCCTCTCAGTTTTCAATAGACAATAGGTGCCGGAGGAGGCCATTCGGCCCTTCGAGTCAGCACCGCCATTCAATGTGATCATGGCTGATCATCCCCAATCAGTTCCCCGTTCCTGCCTTCTCCCCATATCCCCTGACTCCGCTATCTTTAAGAGCCCTATCTAGTTCTCTCTTGAAAGCATCCGGAAAAACCGGCCTAGGATGTTCAAAAGGTTGAATAAAATAAACATTTACGAAATGAGTTAATTGATATTTTTTGCTCATGTGACAAAATTAATGATATAGGAAAATGATACACAAGGGAGAATAAGACAAAAATTACCAAAACAAACTGCATTTAGTGGAGTGTGAATGGATTTTTGTGATAAAGACTCATGGGTGAATGACACTGAACTTTAAGAAGCACTGCCCTAGATCTCGGGAGGGAGAGGAAGGTGTGTGTCACTCTGTGGAAGACCATGCACTTCTCATCCTCACACACTTACAACCTGGCAGTCTATAGTGTATAGATACGGGATTAGGAGAATAACGTTTACTGCAAGATTAAACCTGATTGAAGATAATCAGAGGTAGACAAAAATGCTGGAGAAACTCAGCGGGTGAGGCAGCATCTATGGAGAGAAGGAATGGGTGACGTTTCGGGTCGAGACCCTTCTTCAGACTAATTTCTTTCGCTCCATAGATGCTGCCTCACCTGCGGAGTTTCTCCAGCTTTTTTGTGTACCTTCGATTATTCCAGCATCTGCAGTTCTTTCTTAAACAAAGATAGTCTCCAGTGAGGTTGATGGTAGGTCAGGACCGCTGTCTACATTTTGGTCTTTAGAGATAGAACGCGGAAACAGGACCATGGTCCCACTGAGTCCGTGCCGACCAGCGATCCCCGTACACTAGGACCATCCTACAATGCACAGAGGCCAATCAACCTATATTGCTGTACGTTTTTGGAGTGTGAGAGGAAACTGGAGCACCCAGTCTGTGCCCGTGACCCTGGCGTGCGGTGACCAGGGTTGCCAGCCTCACCTTTGCCCTGAATGATGATCTCGCACGCTTTGAGGAGCTGCCTGGGTCCCACCGCCATGGTCCGCACTCGTCTCCGTCTACGCCGCTTCTGAAACACTAAACACAGACACAGACCTTAGATATCACAGCGCGGAAACAGGCCCTTCGGCCCACCGAGTCCATGCCATCCAGCGACCACCCAGACACTGGTTCAATCCTACACACACTATGGTCAATTTAGTTTAGTTTATACATACAATGCAAAAAACTGGCCCTTCCGCCCACCAAATTCACACCGACCAGCGATCCCCACACATTAACACCACCCTACATTCACACCAAGCCAGTTGGCCTGCAAACATGTACGTCTTTGGAGTGTGGGAGGAAACCGAAGATCTCGGAGAAAACCCACGCAGGTGACGTGGAGAACATGCAAACTCCGTACAGACAGCGCCCGTAGTTGGGATGGAACCCGGGTCCCTTTAAGTCTCCTTCCCCGACGTCTCAGTCCTGGGCTTCCCCCACTGCCAGATGAGGCCACACACAAACTGGAAGATGGGCACCTCATATTCTGAGCTTAGTTTAGAGATACAGCATGGAAACAGGCCCTTCGACTAAACTAGCATGCGGCAACCAGCAATCACCCGTAAATTAGCACTATCCTACACACTGGGGACAACTTACAGAAGCCAATTTGCCTTCAAACCTGCACGTCTTTTTGGAGTGTGGGAGGAAACCAAAGATGTTGGAGAAAACCCACGCAGGTCACGGTGAGAATGTGCAAACTCCGTACAGGCAGCACCCGTAGAACTAGGGGTCACAGTTTAAGGATAAGAGGGAAGACTTTTAGGACCGAGATGAGAAAAACATTTTTCACACAGAGAGTGGTGAATCTGTGGAATTCTCTGCCACAGAAGGTAGTTGAGGCCAGTTCATTGGCTATATTTAAGAGGGAGTTAGATGTGGCCCTTGTGGTTAAAGGGATCAGGGGGTATGGAGAGAAGGCAGGTACAGGATACTGAGTTGGATGATCAGCCATGATCATATTGAATGGCGGTGCAGGCTCGAAGGGCCGAATGGCCTACTCCTGCACCTATTTTCTATGTTTCTATGTAGGCAGGTTGGAAGTCGGGTCTCTGGCGCTGTGAGTCACCGTGCCGCTACTATAGAGTGAGATAAGCAAATGAAACGCAGTCCCACAGAAACGGCTGCCATCACGGGAAACGTTCAACCACATCACACAGGGAACTCCTCCATCATCACCAAGGGGCGACAACAGCAGAGGGATAGTTAATCAGCCCACCATTCACAGGAAGCCCATTCCCTTCACCGTCTCTCAGTTACTGCCTGCACACCTCCCTGGCCACTCTCCTCATTCCACTCCCGCATTCATCAGTAATAAGGTAGAGTTTTAGTTTGATTTATTACTGTCACGTGTACCGAGGTCATGAAGAGCTTTTTAGTTTTGAAGTACAGCGCGGAAACAGGCCCTTCGGCCCACCGGGTCCGCGCTGACCAGCGACCCCCGCACACTAACACTATCCTCCACACACCAGGGACAATTTACATTTTACAAGATTATTGAGGGTTTGGACACGCTAGAGGCAGGAAACACGTTCCCGATGTTGGGGGAGTCCAGAACCAGGGGCCACAGTTTAAGAATAAGGGGTAAGCCATTTAGAACAGAGACGAGGAAACACTTTTTCTCACAGAGACCGCCATTCAATGTGATCATGGCTGATCATCCACAATCAGTATCCCGTTCCTGCCTTCTCCCCATATCCCCTAACTCCGCTATCTTTAAGAGCCCTATCTAGCTCTCTCATGAAAGCATCCAGAGAACCTGCCTCCACCGCCCGCTGAGGCAGAGAATTCCACAGACTCACAACTCTGTGAAAAAGTGTTTCCTCGTCTCTGTTCTAAATGGCTTACCCCTTATTCTTAAACTGTGGCCTCTGGTTCTGGCTCCCCCAACATCGGGAACATTTCCTGCCTCTAGCGTGTCCAAACCCTTAACCATATAACCATATAACAATTACAGCACGGAAACAGGCCATCTCGGCCCTGCAAGTCCGTGCCGAACAACTTTTTTCCCTTAGTCCCACCTGCCTGCACTCATACCATATCCCTCCATTCCCTTCTCATCCATATGCCTATCCAATTTATTTTTAAATGATACCAATGAACCTGCCGCCACCACTTCCACTGGAAGCTCATTCCACACCGCTACCACTCTCTGAGTAAAGCCCTTCATAATCTTATTAATATCTCAGATATGGAGCAATAGGAGGCAGATGTTTTGAATGAATATTTTGTCAGACGTGACAAGTCACAGTGAAATTCCTCACTTGCATTCCCAAGGTATGCAAGCAGTCACCACCTAAAGGGCACATTTTCCCCGCTGCGTACCTGTGCTGGGGTCCGTCTCGTCCTGTGTATCCCGCGGGTAGGACGTGAAGCAGAGAACGTGGAGCTGAGGGAACTTCTGCTGGAAGTAGTGTTTCCAGGCGGCCACCAGAGAGGGCGGTGCGAGGTCAATCTTGTTCAGCACCAGGATCAGGCTCCTCTTCATCTCCCCCGTCACATAGTCGTAGAGCGCCGGCGAAAAGTGAATCACCTGCAGAGATAAGAGGGAGGAGAACCGGGTCAGGGTGGCGGCTGCCAAACACGGCGGCATAACTACACTGTGTGGGAAGGAACTGCACATGCTGGTTTACACTGAAGGTAGGCGGTCATGGTGGCGCAGCGGTAGAGTTGCTGCCTCACAGCGCCGGAGACCCGGGTTCCATCCCGACTACAGGTACCGTCTGTACGAAGCTTGTACGTTCTCCCCGTGACCTGCGTGGGTTTTCTCCGGGATCTTCGGTTTCCTCCCACACTCCAAAGACGTGCAGGATTGCAGGTTAATTGGCTTGGTGTAAATGTTATTAAAAAAATGTCCCCAGTGGGTGTAGGATGGTATTAATGTGCGGAGATCGCTGGTCGACGCGGGCCCGGTGGGCCGAGGGGCCTGTTTCCGTGCTGTATCTGTGTACTAAAGATCTAAACTAAACTAGATTGTGTAGGAAGGAACTGCAGATGCTGGTTTACACTTTTTCTCACAGTGAGTGGTGAGTCTGTGGAATTCTCTGCCTCAGAGGGCAGTGGAGGCCGGTTCTCTGGATACTTTCTAGAGAGAGCTAGGTAGGGCTCTTAAAGATAGCGGAGTCAGGGGATATGGGGAGAAGGCAGGAACGGGGCACTGATTGTGGATGATCAGCCATGATCACATTGAATGGCGGTGCTGGCTCGAAGGGCCGAATGGCCTACTCCTGCACCTATTGTCTATTGTCTATTACACTGAAGGTAGACAAAATGCTGAAGTAACTTCGGCCCATCGAGTCCGCGCCGACAAGCGATCCCCGCACCCTAACACGAATCCTACACGCATTAGCGACAATGTTCAATTTATACCAAGCCAATTAACCTACAAATATGTACGTCTTTGGAGTGTGGGAGGAAACATAGAAAAAAAGGCTCAGGAGTAGGCCACTCGAGCCAGCACCTCCATTCAATATGATCATGGGTGATTATCCTCAATCAGTACCCCTGTTCCTGCTTTGTCCCCATATCCCTCGATTCCGTTAGCCCTCAGCGCTAAATCTAACGTTCTCTTGAAAACATCCGATGAGTTGGCCTCCTCTGCCTTTTTGTGGCAGAGAATTCCGGGATCCAAAGCCCTAGAATAAGGCCACAGTCTTAGAATAAAGGGGAGGTCATTTAAGACTTTTTCACCCCCAGAGAGTTGTCAATTTATGGATTTTCCCTGCCACAGAGGGCAGTGGAGGCCAAGTCACTGGATGGATTTAAGAGAGAGTTAGATAGAGCTCTAGGGGGCTAGTGGAGTCAAGGGATATAGGGAGAAGGCAGGCACGGGTTATTGATAGGGGATGATCAGCCATTATCACAATGAATGGCGGTGCAGGCTCGAAGGGGCGAATGGCCTCCTCCTGCACCTATTTTCTATGTTTCTAAAGCACCCGGAGAAAACCCACGCAGGTCACGGGGAGAACGTACAAACTCCGTACAGACAGCACGCGTAGTCGGGATGGAACCCGGGTCTCCGGCGCTGCATTCGCTGTAAGGCAGCATCTCTACCGCTGTGCCACCGTGACCACACAAATTCAACAAGTTTACAGGCTACATCAACAAGGCGGGTCTCAGCACCAAACATCGACTGCCCATTCCCTCCACAGATGCTGCCTGACCCGCTGGGCTCCTCCACCACCCTGTGCTTTGCCCAAAATGCAGAGAATGGACCCACTCCCGCAATACCTACCGGGTGCCTGATGTCCGTGATCAACAGGATAATGTCAGACATCTCCAGCACTCTCCACAGTTGCCTCCATGTCTACAGGGGGAAGAGCAGGGAAGAACAAGGTTAATCAAGTCACGAGAGGTCAGGATTAGTCACCGGTAGAACATATTTGCTGCATGAAACTTACCAAGAACACTTCCAGACCGCACTAGAACATGGAACGCAGGAACAGGCCCTTCGGCCCACAATGTTCATGCCACACACACCATGCCAAGATCTAGACTTTATACTAGATCTAGACTTTATACTTTATACAGTGCTGGAGTAACTCAGCAGGTCAGGCAGCCTCTCTGGAGAAAAGGGATGGGTGAAGTCTCCCATCCAAAACGTTACCCATCCTTTTCTCCAGATACTGCCTCGCACGCTGAGTTAAGGTCAGGAGCAGAATTAGGCCATTCGGCCCATCAAGTCTACTCCGCCATTCAATCACGGCTGATCTATCTCTCCCTCCTAACCCCATTCTCCTGCCTTCTTCCCGTACCAATCAAGAATCTGTCTATCTCTACCTTAAAAATATCCAATGATGGCCTCCACAGCCTTCTGTGGCAAAGAATTCCACAGATTCACCACCCTGTGACTAAAGAAATTCCTCCTCATCTCCTTCCTAAAGGAACATCCTTTAATTGTGACCCCTTTGTCCTTTGGCTGTGACCTCTGGTCCTAGACTCTCCCACTAGTGGAAACATCCTCTCCACATCCACTCTATCCAGGCCTTTCACTATTCTGTGTGTTTCAATTAGGGTCCCCCGTCATTCTTCTAACGCCCATCATAGGATAACCCACGGTTGACCTATGAAGAAGGTCTAAGAAGGGTTTCGGCCCTAAACGTTGCCCATTTCCTTCGCTCCATAGATGCTGCTGCACCCGCTGAGTTCCTCCAGCATTTTTGTCTACCTTCGATTTTCCAGCATCTGCAGTTCCTTCTTCAACATAGGTTAACCCACTCATTCCTGGGATCATTCTAGTTCACCTCCTCTGGACCCTCTCTGGAGCCAGCACATCCTTCCTCAGACATGGTGCCCACGATGGCTCAAACATTACTCCAGCACTTTGTGTCCATCCATGCCAAACGTCTTGTACGGAATTGGTCTGCCAACAGTCGCGACACACAAGGTACACAAGAACGTGAAATTAAAACTAAATTAAATGTGAGAGAACAAAAAGAAAAAGACAAGCGACTGTTGGCGGGCTGCCTTCACCGGAACAACAAACAAACGCAGGCTTATCCACTGGGTAGAGGATTCTAAAACAAGTGTTCCCTCCCCCACTGTTCTACATGGTGGACCCCACTATTCTACATGGTGCTCCCCCCTGTTCTACGCTGGATCCTATTGGTGTTAAGTCCTTTGGGACGTCACAAGGCTGGGAAAGGTTGGGCCCAGGTTAACGCTCCCTCATGCTTCCAACTGTCTGTGTATTCGTCGTACGAGCCAGTCACCTCACCTCCAGGTTGTGCTCAAAGAAGCTGAGCGCGGCGGGATCGAATGTGCTGTAGATCTTCTCCAGGTACTCTCGGAAAGCCTTCTCCTCCTGCACCAGGAGCTGCTCCTTGCTCATCGTGTAGTTCCACGGAGATCGCTTCGGGAAGTCCAACACTGGGCACAGGAGGGGAAGGAAGAAACCAGTCAAAGCCACCGACAATAGAAAACACAATGGGCTGGAGAAGCCCCTGTTCTTATAGAGTGATACAGTGTGGAAACAGGCCCTTCGGCCCAACTCGCCCACACCAGCCAACACGTCCCAGCTACACTAGTCCCACTTGCCCGCACTTGGTCCATATCCCACCAAACCTGTCCTATCCATGTGCCTATCCAACTGTTTCTTAAACAATGGGATAGTCCCAGCCTCAACTACCTCCTCTGGCAGCTCGTTCCATACACCCACCACCCTCTGTGTGGAAAAAGTTACCCCTCGGATTCCTATTAAATCCTTTCCCCTTCACCATGAACCTCTGTTCCTCGATTCCCCTACTCTGGGTAAAAGACTCTGTGCATCTACCCGATCTATTCCTCTCATGATTTTGTCCACCTCTATAAGATCACCCCTCATCCTCCTGCGCTCCATGGAGTGGAGACCCAGCCTACTCAACCTCTCCCCGTAGCTCACACCCTCTAGTCCTGGCAACATCCTCGTAGATCTTCTCTGACCCCTTTCAAGCTTGACAATATTTTTCCTATAATATGGTGCCCAGAACTGAACATAATGTTCTAAATGAGGTCTCACCAACGTCTTATACAACTGCAACATGACCTCCCAACTTCTATACTCAATACTGACTGATGATGGCCAAAGTGCCAAAGGCCTTTTTGACACCTTTTCTACCTGAGTGTGTGATGGGATTGTGCCATGATGGGCTAGATAGAGATAACTTTACACCCAACTCTTTAGGCTTGAGATACAACACAGAAACAGGCCCTTCGGCCCACCCAGTCCGTCCCGACCAGCGATCACCCCACACACTAGCACCATCCTACACACACTAGGGATAATTTAAACTCACAATTAACCCACAAACCTGTGTGGTGGGAGAGCAGAACAACCCACGCAGTCATGGGGAGAACGTACAAACTCCGTACAGTCAGTACCCGTAGTCAGGTTGGAGTCCGGGTCTCTGGCGCCGAAAGTCAGCAGCTCTACCCGCTGCGCCACCGTGCCGCCCCTATTTACTCTGCCCTGACAGCAGTAGTTTTTGGGATGAGGGAACTTTTCTTGCCGTCCCTGCCCTGGGAGTTTCCGATGGGCAACAAGGAAAGGGCCCCGTGTGCAGTAGGAATGAACTGCAGATGCTGGTTTAAACCAAAGACAGACACAAAATGCTGGAGTAACTCAGCCGGACAGGCAGCTTCTCTGTCACAGGGCAGTCACGGTTGCACAGCGGTAGAGTTGGTGCCTTACAGCGAATGCAGCCCCAGAGACTCGGGTTCCATCCTGACCACGGGTGCTGTCTGTACAGAGTTTTAATGTTTTCCCCGTGTCCGGCGTGGATTTTCTCAGAGATCTTCGGTTTAGACAATAGGTGCAGGAGGAGGCCATTTGGCCCTTCGAGCCAGCACCGCTGTTCAATGTGATCATGGCTGATCATTCCCAATCAGTACCCCGTTCCTGCCTTCTCCCCATATCCCCTGACTCCGCTATTTTTAAGAACCCTATCTAGCACTCTTGAAAGCATCCAGAGAACCGGCCACTGAGGCAGAGAATTCCACAGACTCACCGCTCTCTGTGAGAAAAAGTGTTTCCTCGTCTCCGTTCTGAATGGCTTACTCCTTATTCTTAAACTGTGGCCCCTGGTTCTGGACTCCCCCAACATTGGTTTCCCCCCACATTGCAAAGATGTACAGGTTTGTAGGTTAATCGGCTTGGTAAAATGTAAAGATTGTCCCTAGTGTGTGTAGAACAGTGTTGATGTGCGGGGATCGCTGGTCAGCGCAGACCCAGTGGGCCCGTTTCCGTGCTGTATCTCTAAAACTAAACTCTGGAGAGAAGGAATGTGTCTAACCAGGCTTGGAGAGCAACCAGGAAGCTGTCCCGCCTCACGGTGTTCTGCTGGGAGTAAAAATGAAAGCAGTTGCTTTTGTTTCATCGATGAATTGACATTGGTGGGGAGATCCCGAGTGACATTGTGCTCACTGGAGCAGGTGAAGAGTCCGCAGCTGGACTGCGGCTGGAAGCATCGGTGCCATCAATTGCAGCCAGGGAATGCTGAGTGCTGAGGAATGTGAACAATGCAGGCTATTGTGTGTGGAAAGTCCGAGGCTCAGGCTGTAGGAATGTGCCAGAGTCCATCACACACCCACCACAACAGACTAGGAACTAGCAGCACAGTGGCGCAGTGGCAGAGTTGCTGCCTCACAGCGCCATACACCCTTCTTTGACCCGGACCAAGGGTGCTGTCTGTACGGAGTTTGTACGTTCTGTGCGGGAAGGAACTGCAGGTGCTGGTTTAAACCGGAGATAGACAAAAAGCTGGAGTAACTCAGCGGGACAGGCAGCATCTCTGGAGAGAAGGGATGGGTGACGTTTCGGGTCAATAGACAACTGGAGTAGGCCATTCGGCCCTTCGAGCCAGCACCGCCATTCAATGTGATCATGGCTGATCATCCACAATCAGTACCCCGTTCCTGCCTTCCCATATCCTCTAACTCCGCTATCTTTAAGAGCCCGATCTAGCTCTCTCTTGAAAATATCCAGAGAACTGGCCTCCACCACCCTCTGAGGCAGAGGATTCCACAGACTCACAACTCTCTGGGTGAAAAAGTTTTTCCTCATCGTTCTAAATGGCTTACCCCTTATTCTTGAACTGTGGCCCCTGGTTCTGGACTCCCCAACATCAGAAACATGTTTCCTGCCTCTAGCGTGTCCAAACCCTTAATGGCCTGCTCCTTTTATCATCATTACTTTTTTGCCTATCTTTCATTCATTTGTTCTACATCTCTCTATATCACCATCTATATCTCTCGTTTCTCTTTCCCCCGAAATCTAGGTCCGTAGAAGGGTCTCCACCCGAAACGTCTCCCATTCCTTCTCTCCAGAGATGCTGCCTGTCCCGCTGAGTTACTCCAGCTATTTAGAGAGAAAAAAAAATAGGTGCAGGAGTAGGCCATTCGGCAATTCACGCCAGCACCACCATTCAATATGATCATGGCTGAACATCTAAAATCAGTATCCCGTTCCTGCTTTCTCCCATATCCCTTGGTAGACACAAAATGCGGGAGTAACTCAGCGGGTGAGGCAGCATCAGTCTGAAGAAGGGTCTCGACCCGAAACGTCGCCCATTCCTTCTCTCCAGAGATGCTGCCTCACCCGCTGATTTACTCCAGCATTTTGTGTCTCCCTTAGATTTAAACCATCATCTGCAGTTCTTCCTTACATATCCCTTGATTCCGTTAGCCCTAAGAGCTAATTCCAACTCTCTCTTGAAAACATCCAGTGAATTGGCCTCCACCGCCCTCTTTGGCAGAGAATTCCAGATTCACAACTCTCTGGGTAAAAATGTTTTTCCTCATCTCAGTCCTAAATGGCCTACCCCTTATTCCCAAACTGTGATCAGTTTAATTCAATGTGATCAGCCATGATGGCGGTGCTGGCTCGAAGGGCCAAATGGAGTACTCCTGCACCTATTGTCTAAACCAGTGATTCCCAACCTGGGGCCATATGGCAAATTTCAGGGGGGGCCACGGAAAAATGTTGGGATTTAGGGGGCCACAGGTTCAATGAAGCGGGCCACTGTTGCCTCCTAAATTTCAGTTCTAATAAATTTAAATCTATGTCGTTGAAATATTTTTGATGTTTGTGGAATAGAATAAAAGAGAATATATGTGCAATTAATAGACACTGATATTTTTATGGAAGGTATTATAATATTGAAGTACTTTTTTTCCGCTAATAATGCTAGAAAAATTAAAAGATCCCAAGGGGGCCATGAGCTAAAAAAGGTTGGGAACCACAGGTCTAAACTGTGACCCCTAGTTCTGGACTCCCCCAACATTGGGAACAGTTTTCCTGCATCTAGCCTGTCCAATCCTTTAAGAATTTTATATGTTTCTATGATCCCCTCTCATCCTAAATTCCAGTGAATACAAGCCCTGTCATCATATGTCTTTGGTTTAAACCAGCATCTGTACATAGACATAGAAACATAGAAAATAGGTGCAGGAGTAGGCCATTCGGCCCTTCGAGCCTGCACCGCCATTCGATATGATCATGGCTGATCATCCAACTCAGTATCCCATCCCTGCCTTCTCTCCATACCCCCTGATCCCTTTAGCCACAAGGGCCACATCTAACTCCCTCTTAAATATAGCCATTGAACTGGCCTCAACAACCTTCTGTGGCAGAGAATTCCACAGATTCACCACTCTCTGTGTAAAAAATGATTTTCTCATCTCGGTCCTAAAAGACTTCCCTCTTATCCTTAAACTGTGACCCCTAGTTCTGGACTTCCCCAACATCGGGAACAATCTTCCTGCATCTAGCCTGTCCAACCCCTTAGGAATTTTGTAAGTTTCTATAAGATCCCCCCTCAATCTTCTAAATTCTAGCGAGTGCAAGTCGAGTCTATCCAGTCTTTCTTCATATGAAAGTCCTGCCATCCCAGGAATCAGTTTGGTGAACCTTCTCTGTACTCCCTCTATGGCAAGAATGTCTTTCCTCAGATTAGGAGACCAAACCTGTACGCAATAC
The DNA here is from genome assembly GCF_010909765.2 of Amblyraja radiata. NCBI lineage: Eukaryota > Metazoa > Chordata > Chondrichthyes > Rajiformes > Rajidae > Amblyraja > Amblyraja radiata. The sequence continues at coordinate 147,530 of NW_022630518.1, read as the reverse complement.
TCCAGGTGTGGTCTCACCAAGACCCTGTACAACTGCAGTAGGACCTCCCTGCTCTTATACTCAAATGCTTTTGCTATGAATTAGTTCCTTCCCGAGGACAGGAGTCACCTACCAGACCCAGGCTTGTAGATGTCGTCAATGTCCACTTCCAGCTCCGTCTCCGGAATCAACTCGATGATCTTCTCCTGCATCAGCTTCTTCCTTTGTTCAATCTGCTCCCGGCTTTGCTTTTCAAAATGCAGTCGGAATCTGAGCGACAGAGGACAGGGGGAGGGGGAGGGGGGGGGGGAGAGGAGGGGAGGGGGTATCGGGGGGGAAGGGGAGGAGAGGTAGAAACACTACTGAGCCCAGGCAAGACGCGATGCTTTGCACCAACAATATCCTGAAGCACAGTCACCAAACCTGGTGGGATGGAGTGAAAGGCTCCAGGCTTCTTACTTTGATAAGTGCAGATGCTGCTTTACAAAAGTAAAATAATAATAAAAGGATTATTAACTCTGAACATTGAATTCGCCAAAGATAGACTCAAAATGCTGGAGTAGCTCAGCCGGTGAGGCAGCATCTCTGGAGAAAAGCAATAGGTGATGAAGGGTCTCGACCCAAAACGTCACCGATCCATGCCCTCCAGAGTTACTGCCTGACCCGCTGAGTTACTCCAGCACCTTGTGTCTTTTTGTGCATTAAGCAGCATCTGCAGTTCCTTATTTCTATGTACTTTAGTTTAGAGATACAGCGCGGAAACAGGCCCTGTCGGCCCACGCCAACCAGCGATCCCCGCACGTTAACACTATCCTACACACACCAGGGACAATGTTTACATTTACCAAGCCAATTAGCCTACAAACCTGCGCGTCTTTGGAGTGTGGGAGGAAACCGAAGATCTTATAGAAACTTACAAAATTCTTAAGGGGTTGGACAGGCTAGATGCAGGAAGATTGTTCCCGATGTTGGGGAAGTCCAGGACAAGGGGTCACAGTTTAAGGATAAGGGGGAAATCCTTTAAGACCGAGATGAGAAAAACATTTTTCACACAGAGAGTGGTGAATCTGTGGAATTCTCTGCCACAGAAGGTAGTTGAGGCCACAGTTCATTGGCTATATTTAAGAGGGCGTTAGATGTGGCCCTTGTGGCTAAAGGGATCAGGGGGTATGGAGAGAAGGCAGGTACAGGATACTGAGTTGGATGATCAGCCATCATCATATTGAATGGCGGTGCAGGCTCGAAGGGCCGAATGGCCTACTCCTGCACCTATTTTCTATGTTTCTATCTCGGAGGAAACCCACGCAGGTCACGGGGATAGCGTGCAAACTCCGTACAGACAGCACCCGTAGTCGTGATCGAACCGGGGTCTCTATCGCTGCATTCGCTGTACGGCAGCAACTCTACCGCTGCGCCATAAACTCGTAATGTTGCTCCAGGCAAATTTTTCATTGTACCTGTATGTCACCGTACTGGTGCAGACGGCAATAAATGCAACTTGATTTGATAGATGCTGCCTCACCCGCTGAGTTTCTCCAGCATTTTTGTCTACCTTTGAGTTAACACTTCTACTCACTGGTCTGACTGACAAAGGCAGGCACTAGAGCAGAGTTTACCACAATGCTGCCTGGATTAGCTAAGGGAGAGGTTGAGCTGACGTACAGTTTTCTCTGGACTTTATAGAAGGATAACAATTAATGAGAGGCACAGATAGGGTAGGCAGTCAGAACCCTTTTTCCCCCCAGGGGTGGAAATGTCCAAAACGAGAGGACACCGAGTAAAGGTGCGAGGGGTAACGTTTAATGGAGATGTGCTGGGCAGGTTTTTATTAATTTTTCACACAGAGAGTTGTGGGGGCCTGGAACACATTGCCAGGGTTGGTGGTGGAGGCAGATACGATAGTGGTGTTTAAGAGGCTTTAATATAGGCACATGGAAGAGCAGGGAATAGAGGGATAAGGATCACGTACAGGCAGAAGAGATCGGTTTACCTTGTTTGGCACAAACATTGTGGGCCGAAGGGCCCCATACCTGTGCTGTACTGTTCCATGTTCAATGTTGAGGCCAATTCACAGGATGTTTTCAAGAGAGAGTTAGATTTAGCTCTTAGGGCTATCGGAATCAAGGGATATGTGGAGAAGGCAGGAACGGGGTAGTGATTGGGGATGATCAGCCATGATCATATTGAAAGGCTCGAATGGCTGAATGGCCTACTCCTGCACCTATTTTTATGCTACGTTCTATGACAAACGTCTTCTGCACCACACTGTCGACAGAGCTTTTCACTGTACCTCAGTACGCGTGACAATAAACTACACTAAGAATGCTTTGCTGCTTTCGATTGAAGGGGGACAAAGGGATGAGCAGTCAGTAGTGTTCCTACCAGCTCCAAACACAACCCAGCAAGGAATAAAGTGTCAATGGCGTGGGCAGTGTTTGCATCCTCCCCTCCGCTCCCGGCTGGGATCCCGACCGTCCTTCCACTTCCATCACCTGTTAGGGTCGTATCCCTTCTCTCCCGGTCTGCGCAGGGCCGGCTGCTGGTTGATCTTCCGGACTTGCAGGGTGAAGGACTCGCTGTCCGAGGTGTCCGTCTGCTCCTCATGCCGATCGTGGCTGCCGCTCCGGCTGTGGGAGCTGGAGCGCACACCGTCAGGGAAGCCTGCAGGAGAACGGCAAAGCAGCCGGCACTGTAGTACCCGTCACTGGCATCGTCCCTGCCCCCACACTGGACACTGGCATCGTCCCTGCCCCCACACAGGACAATGGCACTGTCCCTGCCCCCCACACACTGGACACTGCAGTGGCCATCACTGGACACTGTCTCTGTCCCTGCTCCCACACACTGGACACTGCAGTGCCCATCACTGGACACTGGCACTGTCCCTGCTCCCACACACTGGACACTGCAGTGCCCATCACTGGACACTGGCACTGTCCCTGCTCCCACACACTGGACACTGAAGTGCCCGTCACTGGCACTGTCCCCACACTGGACACTGGCACTGTCCCTGACACCCACACACTGGACATTGTATTACTCATCACTGGCGCCATCCCTGCCCCCCACACACTGGACACTGGCACTGTCCCTGCCCCCACACACTGGACACTGTAGTACCCGACACTGGCACCATCCCTGCCCCCACACATTGGACACTGGCACTGTCCCCACACACTGGACACTGTAGTACCCGACACTGGCACCATCCCTGCCCCCACACACTGGACACTGGCACTGTCCCTGCTCCCACACACTGGACACTGAAGTGCCCGTCACTGGCACTGTCCCTGCCCCCACACACTGGACACTGTAGTACCCGACACTGGCACCATCCCTGCCCCCACACATTGGACACTGGCACTGTCCCCACACACTGGACACTGTAGTACCCGTCACTGTCCCTGCCCCCACACTGGACACTGTGGTACCCAACACTGGCACCATCCCTGCCCCCACACACTGGACACTGTCCCTGCCCCCACACATTGGACACTGGCACTGTCCCCACACACTGGCACAATCCCTGCCCCCACACACTGGACACTGTAGTACCCGTCACTGGCACCATCCCTGCCCCCACACACTGGACACTGGCACTGTCCCCACACACTGGCACAATCCCTGCCCCCACACACTGGACACTGTAGTGCCCGTCACTGTCCCTGCCCCCACACACTGGACACTGGCACTGTCGCTGCCCCCATACTGGACACCGTGCACTGTAGTGCCCATCACTGGCACCATCCTTACACACTGGACACTGTAGTACCCAACACTGTCACCATCCCCATCAACACACCAGGGCTGTGGAGTCAGAGTCATCGAGTCACAGTCGGAGGAATTTTGGTGCTGCTGGAGTCGGAGTCGGTGAAAAAGTCCCGACTCCGTCCTCAACATAAATTTCAGACACTACGCAAATCAGAAAAAATACCACTTTTTAAACATGCCGCACAGTTTATTTCCACCTGAGAGAATGTACTTTTGTACATTTTGTATGTACTTTTGTAACAAACGTAATTACCTATGCATTTACTTTTAATTTCTATTGCACTTGAGAATTGTTGTCATAATTTAGCCATTTAGCTCATATCTGTAACTTTAGCTTAATACATTTTGGAGTATTGCTTTTCTAATTTTTATTATTTAATTAAAGGGATTTTTTATTTTGTCATAGTCCTATATGTAAATTATTTTCTTTTAGCATAATGAATTATGCATTTTTTTTCAAGAATAAACAATAAAAAAGCCACAAGAGCATAGCTACAACCATTAGACGCAAAACTTTAAGGACAAGGGTTTAAAAGGTAGCCTGATGATTCACCTCACCTCAGCCCTAGATGAGCTACACCTCTACTACGAGCGCAACCACCTACACGCAAACCCGGCGAAGACCCAAGCCTGCTCGTTCCATCTCAGGAACCGGGAAGCAAACAGACCCCTTAACATCACATGGTCTGGAACACCTCTTGGGCACTGCACCAACCCTGTCTACCTCGGTGTAACACTGGATCGCACTCTCTCCTATAAGGAACACGTCAAAAACACCAAACTGAAAGTTAACTCCCGAAATAACATCCTCCGGAAGCTGACCAACTCCAAATGGGGAGCCACAGCACACACATTAAGATCTACTGCTCTGGCCCTGTGCTACTCCTCTGCGGAGTATGCGTGTCCTGTTTGGGAGAGATCACCCCATGCCAAGAAATTAGACCCAGCGTTGAATAACACCTGCCGCTCAATCACCGGCTGCTTGAAGCCCACCAACATAAACAACCTGCACCTCCTCGCTGGCATTGCCCCTGCTGATGTGAGACGGGAAGTCGCCAGCCGAGTAGAGATGACCAAGGCCACCAGTGATGAACGCCACCTCCTCTATGGTCGTGTACCCCAGGCCCAACGGCTGAAGTCCAGGAGAAGCTTTCTCAGCCATGTCCAGCCCCTAATAGCATCACGGGAAGAAACCAGACTCCAACTATGGACAAAAAGGCTTGAGGACGACCCCCCTCCTACTGACATGGGTATCCCTCCTTCTGAAGCCCTCCCTCCGGGCTCAGAAGCACCATGGGTCCAGTGGAAGACGCTCAACCGCCTGAGAACAGGAACAGGGCGATCAAAAGCTGCCATGGCCAGATGGGGCTATGAAACTGGCCAAACCACCTGTGAATGTGGAGAAGAGGACCATACAATGCAGCACTGTCTTGTCTGCCCCCTACTACCCAACCAGTGCAGCTCAAAGGATCTTGCAGTGTTCAACAAAAACGCAAAGGACTGTGTAAAGGAATGGGAAACTGTCATATAGTCAACCAGCTTCAAAGACACGAAAAGAAGAAGATGTGGTTCTTAAGAAATACCATCTTGTGTAATGTCATCATAGCAGATTTAGAATTATTATACCTAGGGGTCAAAGTCGGATACACAAGAAATCAAGGAGTCGGGTGTTTTGGGTATCGACTCCACAGCCCTGCCACACACACACTGGACATCCTGCACTGTAGTACCCTTCACTGGCACTGTCCCTGCCACACACACACCAGACATCCTGCACTGTATTCCCAGTTCACCCTGAATTTTCACACAGTGTGAATTTTCACACTCAATCCCAGTTTCCCCCCGCCCACCACTCCAGCACCACATTGCTTCCCCATGTCCATGCAAAATGGACATTCGGCATTGTATTCTCTGCCCCAGTATACACTGGACATCCGGCACTGCATTCCTGCACCGTCCACACCGTCTGCCCAGTCTACCCTGCACCGCATAGCTTGCCCTCTCAGCTCCATCATTTTACCCCATCTACAACTTGCACTGTATTCCCTGCCCCCGCCCACCTACACGGACCTTCATTACCTGCCATTGCCCAGACACAAGGCTCATCTTCCAATGTATTCCCTGCCCCTGTCCACATTGGACTGTATCCCCTGTCTCAGCTCACACTGGACATCCTGCACTGTATTCCCTGCCCCAGTCCACATTGGACTGTATCCCCTGTCTCAGCTCACACTGGACATCCTGCACTGTATTCCCTGCCCCAGTCCACACTATTTATTCCCAGTCCCCACTGTATTTATCCCCAGTCCCCACACACACTGTATTTATTCCCCAGTGTCCCCACACACACTGTATTACCCCCAGTGTCCCCACACACACACACACACTGTATTATCTCCAGTGTCCCCACACACACACTGTATTATCCCCAGTGTCCCCACACACACTGTATTATCCCCAGTGTCCCCCACACACTGTATTATCCCCAGTGTCCACACACACACTGTATTTACCCCCCAGTGTCCCCACATACACTGTATTATCCCCAGTGTCCCCACACACACTGTATTATCCCCAGTGTCCCCACACACACTGTATTACCCCCAGTGTCCCCCCACACACACTGTATTATCCCCAGTGTCCCCACACACACTGTATTTATCCCCAGTGCCCCCCACACACACACTGTATTATCCCCAGTGTCCCCACACACACTGTATTTACCCCCCAGTGTCCCCACACACACTGTATTATCCCCAGTGTCCCCACACACACTGTATTATCCCCAGTGTCCCCCACACACACTGTATTATCCCCAGTGTCCCCACACACACTGTATTATCCCCAGTGTCCCCCACACACACTGTATTATCCCCAGTGTCCCCACACACACTGTATTATCCCCAGTGTCCCCACACACACTGTATAATCCCGTGTCCAGTCCGCACTGTATTTACCCCCAATGTCCCCCCACACACTGTATTATCCCCAGTGTCCACACACACACACTGTATTATCCCCAGTGTCCACACACACACTGTATTTACCCCCCAGTGTCCACACACACTGTATTATCCCCAGTGTCCCCCCACACACACACTGTATTATCCCCAGTGCCCCCACACACACACACTGTATTTATCCCCAGTGCCCCCACACACACTGTATTATCCCCAGTGCCCCCACACACACACTGTATTATCCCCAGTGTCCCCACACACACACGGTATTATCCCCAGTGTCCAGTCCACACTGTATTATCCCCAGTGCCCCCCCACACACACTGTATTATCCCCAGTGCCCCCACCCACACTGTATTATCCCCAGTGTCCCCACACACACACTGTATTATCCCCAGTGTCCCCACACACACTGTATTATCCCCAGTGTCCCCCCCCCACACACTGTATTATCCCGTGTCCCCCCACACACTGTATTATCCCCAGTGTCCCACACACACTGTATTTACCCCCAGTGTCCCCACACACACTGTATTACCCCCAGTGTCCCCACACACACACTGTATTATCCCCAGTGTCCCCACACACACTGTATTATCCCCAGTCCACACACACACTGTATTATCCCCAGTGTCCCCACACACACTGTATTACCCCCAGTGTCCCCACACACACTGTATTATCCCCAGTGTCCCCACACACTGTATTTACCCCCCAGTGTCCCCCCACACACACTGTATTAACCCCAGTGTCCACACACACACTGTATTATCCCCAGTGTCCCCCACACACACTGTATTATCCCCAGTGTCCCCGCACACTGTATTTACCCCCCAGTGCCCACACACACACTGTATTATCCCCAGTGTCCCCACACACACACACTGTATTATCCCCAGTGTCCACACACACATTGTATTATCCCCAGTGTCCCCACACACACTGTATTATCCCCAGTGTCCCCCCACACACACTGTATTATCCCCAGTGTCCCCCACACTGTATTTATCCCTTCCCCACACACACTGTATTTATCCTGTGTCCAGTCCACACTGTATTATCCCCAGTGTCCCCACACACCTGTATTTACCCCCAGTGTCCCCCCACACACTGTATTATCCCCAGTGTCCCGCACACACTGTATTTACCCCCAGTGTCCCCACACACACTGTATTATCCCCAGTGTCCCCACACACTGTATTATCCCCAGTGTCCCCACACACACTGTATTATCCCCAGTGTCCCCCACACACACACTGTATTATCCCCAGTGTCCCCCACACACACTGTATTATCCCCAGTGTCCCCACACACTGTATTTACCCCCCAGTGTCCCCCACACACACTGTATTATCCCCAGTGTCCCCCACACACACTGTATTAACCCCAGTGTCCACACACACACTGTATTATCCCCAGTGTCCCCACACACACTGTATTATCCCCAGTGTCCCCCCACACTGTATTATCCCCAGTGACCACACACTGTATTATCCCCAGTGTCCCCACACACACACACTGTATTATCCCCAGTGTCCCCACACACACTGTATTATCCCCAGTGTCCCCACAAACTGTATTTACCCCCCAGTGTCCCCCACACACACTGTATTAACCCCAGTGTCCACACACACACTGTATTATCCCCAGTGTCCCCCACACACACTGTATTATCCCCAGTGTCCCCACACACACACACTGTATTATCCCCAGTGTCCACACACACATTGTATTATCCCCAGTGTCCCCACACACACTGTATTATCCCCAGTGTCCCCCCACACACACTGTATTATCCCCAGTGTCCCCCACACTGTATTTATCCCTTCCCCACACACACTGTATTTATCCTGTGTCCAGTCCACACTGTATTATCCCCAGTGTCCCCACACACACTGTATTTACCCCCCAGTGTCCCCCCACACACTGTATTATCCCCAGTGTCCCGCACACACTGTATTTACCCCCAGTGTCCCCACACACACTGTATTATCCCCAGTGTCCCCACACACTGTATTATCCCCAGTGTCCCCACACACACTGTATTATCCCCAGTGTCCCCCCACACACACACTGTATTATCCCCAGTGTCCCCCACACACACTGTATTATCCCCAGTGTCCCCACACACTGTATTTACCCCCCAGTGTCCCCCACACACACTGTATTATCCCCAGTGTCCCCCACACACACTGTATTAACCCCAGTGTCCACACACACACACTGTATTATCCCCAGTGTCCCCACACACACTGTATTATCCCCAGTGTCCCCCCACACTGTATTATCCCCAGTGACCACACACTGTATTATCCCCAGTGTCCCCACACACACACACTGTATTATCCCCAGTGTCCCCACACACACTGTATTATCCCCAGTGTCCCCACAAACTGTATTTACCCCCCAGTGTCCCCCACACACACTGTATTAACCCCAGTGTCCACACACACACTGTATTATCCCCAGTGTCCCCCACACACACTGTATTATCCCCAGTGTCCCCACACACACACACTGTATTATCCCCAGTGTCCACACACACATTGTATTATCCCGTGTCCCCACACACACACACTGTATTATCCCCAGTGTCCACACACACATTGTATTATCCCCAGTGTCCCCACACACACTGTATTATCCCCAGTGTCCCCCCACACACACTGTATTATCCCCAGTCCCCACACACACTGTATTATCCCCAGTGTCCCCCCACACTGTATTTATCCCTTCCCCACACACACTGTATTTATCCTGTGTCCAGTCCACACTGTATTATCCCCAGTGTCCCCCACACACACTGTATTTACCCCCCAGTGTCCCCCACACACTGTATTATCCCGTGACCACACACTGTATTATCCCCAGTGTCCCCCCACACACTGTATTATCCCCAGTGTCCCGCACACACTGTATTTACCCCCAGTGTCCCCACACACACTGTATTATCCCCAGTGTCCCCACACGCACATTATCCCATGTCCCACCACACACTGTATTATCCCCAGTGTCCCCCCACACACACACTGTATTATCCCCAGTGTCCCCCACCACACCACTGGTATTATCCCCAGTGTCCCCCACACACACTGTATTATCCCGTGTCCCCACACACTGTATTTACCCCCCAGTGTCCCCCACACACACTGTATTATCCCCAGTGTCCCCACACACACTGTATTAACCCCAGTGTCCACACACACACTGTATTATCCCCAGTGTCCCCACACACACTGTATTATCCCCAGTGTCCCCACACACACTGTATTATCCCCAGTGTCCCCCACATACACTGTATTATCCCCAGTGTCCCCACACACACTGTATTATCCCCAGTGTCCCCCACACACACTGTATTATCCCCAGTGTCCAGTCCACACTGTATTAACCCCAGTGTCCACATACACACTGTATTATCCCCAGTGTCCCCACACACACTGTATTATCCCCAGTGTCCCCACACACACACTGTATTATCCCCAGTGTCCCCACACACTGTATTATCCCCAGTGTCCAGTCCACACTGTATTAACCCGTGTCCACACACACACTGTATTATCCCCAGTGTCCACACACGCACTGTATTAACCCCAGTGTCCACACACACACTGTATTATCCCCAGTGTCCCCACACACACTGTATTATCCCCAGTGTCCCCCCACACACACTGTATTATCCCCAGTGTCCCCCCACACACTGTATTTATCCCTTCCCCACACACACTGTATTTATCCTGTGTCCAGTCCACACTGTATTATCCCCAGTGTCCACACACACTGTATTTGCCCCCCAGTGTCCCCCCCACACTGTATTATCCCCAGTGTCCCCACACACACTGTATTATCCCCAGTGTCCCCACACACACTGTATTATCCCGTGTCCCCCCACACACTGTATTATCCCCAGTGTCCCCACACACACTGTATTATCCCCAGTGCCCACACACTGTATTATCCCCAGTGTCCCCACACACACACTGTATTAACCCGTGTCCCCACACACACTGTATTATCCCAAGTGTCCCCCCACACACACTGTATTACCCCCAGTATCCCCCCACACACACTGTATTATCCCAAGTGTCCCCCCACACACACTGTATTATCCCCAGTGCCCCCCACACACACTGTATTATCCCCAGTGTCCCCACACACACTGTATTTATCCCGTGTCCAGCCCACACTGTATTATCCCCAGTGTCCCCACACACACTGTATTATCCCCAGTGTCCCCCCACACACTGTATTATCCCCAGTGCCCCCCACACACACTGTATTATCCCCAGTGTCCCCCCACACACTGTATTATCCCCAGTGCCCCCCACACACACTGTATTATCCCCAGGGTCCCCACACACACACGGTATTATCCCCAGTGTCCCCACACACTGTATTATCCCCAGTGCCCCCCACACACATTGTATTATCCCCAGGGTCCCCACACACACACTGTATTATCCCCAGTGCCCCCACACACACACACTGTATTATCCCCAGTGTCCCCCCCACACACTGTATTATCCCCAGTGTCCCCCCACACACACTGTATTATCCCCAGTGTCCCCACACACACACTGTATTATCCCCAGTGTCCCCCACACACTGTATTATCCCGTGTCCCCCACACACACACTGTATTATCCCCAGTGTCCCCACACACACTGTATTATCCCCAGTGTCCCCACACACTGTATTATCCCCAGTGTCCCCACACACTGTATTTACCCCCCAGTGCCCACACACACACTGTATTATCCCGTGTCCCCACACACACACACTGTATTATCCCCAGTGTCCCCACACACACTGTATTATCCCCAGTGCCCACACACACACTGTATTATCCCCAGTGCCCCCCACACACACTGTATTATCCCCAGTGTCCCCACACACACTGTATTATCCCCAGTGTCCCCACACACACACTGTATTATCCCCAGTGTCCCCACACACACTGTATTATCCCCAGTGTCCCCACACACACTGTATTATCCCCAGTGTCCCCCCACACACTGTATTATCCCCAGTGTCCCCACACACACACTGTATTATCCCCCAGTGTCCCCCACACACACTGTATTACCCCCAGTGTCCCCACACACGCACTGTATTACCCCCAGTGTCCCCACACACACTGTATTATCCCCAGTGTCCCCACACACACTGTATTATCCCCAGTGTCCCCACACACACACACTGTATTATCCCGTGTCCCCACACACACTGTATTATCCCCAGTGTCCCCACACCACCACACACACACTGTATCCACCATTCACTCACCCTGCCTCTTCCTCTCCCGCCTCTCCTGCAGCTGCTTCTTCTTCTGCTTGATGCTGAAGGGTTTCTTGCGCGGCATGGCGCTCCCTGCTGCTGCTGCTGCCGCCGCCGCCGCGGCCGGGCTGCGGGCCGGAGGGGAAGCCTGGGTGTCGCAGTAGGAGCAGAAGCGGGAACCGGCCGGCATCAACCCGGCCTCCAGCTTCCCATCGCTCCGTCTGACTCCACTACCCCCCACACGTGACAACTTGTCCCTCCCCCACACTTGACCACCTTGTCCCTCCCCCGCCCTCCCATTGGTCGCCGCTCCTGCCCGTCACCGCCGCCTGTAGGGGATTGGTCGGTTCCCGTGGTCCCTCCCCCCTCCTGCCTCCCACACACGTTACCGCTTTGTCACGCCCCCACCATCCAATTGGACAACGCTCCTGCCCGTCACCGCGGCCTGCAGGGGATTGGTCCGTTGCCGTGGTCCCGCCCCCTCCCTACCTCTGACTACCAGCCCTTGTCCCGCCCCCGCCCTCCCATTGGACACCGCCCCTGCCCGTCACCTCCGCCTGTAGGGGATTGGTCCGTTGCCGCGGTCCCGCCCCCCCTCTAGCCT